>NC_080735.1:7993916-8293916 GCF_019097595.1 Hemibagrus wyckioides
TTCCCTTATTATACCAGCTATGAGGGGAGATTCACTGGCATTCAGGTAAGGGACTATTCATTGTGGCATTGTAAGATTATGGTAATTGCAGTGACTAAATTTGTTTGTGTGTTTTAAGGTTGTTGAGCCAACTGTTGAGCTGCTGCCCACAGAAGAAGACCAAGACCCTTCACCTGTTTTTCTGGTAACCAGAGCTTTAAGGAAAAGAATATTAGTATGAAACTGCTATGATCAGAAGCACTCACGATCTTCCTGCTTTACTTTTCACAGCCACTCGATGCTGGTGAGCTGATCAGTGCCTGCCGAAACATACAGTTCCTCTCTTCAGACCCCTCCATCTCCCAGTTTAAGGTATTCTACAGTGCAGCAACTGAGACACAAACACACAAACACCCTTCTTTACAAGTTTTGATGTCTAGTTTTGTTTCTCTATTTCTAGTCAGTGGACGTAAAGTCCTACTACTTGGGGATGATAAGGGGCCCACAGAGTCGGCTTTGCTGGTTTAAAACCACCACAACACACTGCTTGACTCACATGGTAATCACAGACTTGATTATTCTGAGGAAGAGAATTGACCTTGATGATTATTAGATGCTCACGTTTGTCAAATAGATCTTGAGTTCCAGCTATTTGTCATTTGCAGGGATTCCCTTATCATACCACCATAGAGGACTGTTTCACTGGCATACAGGTAAGGGATTATTCGTTGTGGCATTAGGAAACTTTTGCTAATTGCAGTGACTAATTGTGTTCACTTTAAATTGTTCTTTTAAGTCTGAATCTGGGAGGGTTACAGAATTCATCTCCTGTAACCGAGTGGAGACATCGTTCATCGTGCCACATTACAACACGGTAAATTTATTGCACTGTCATGAAGTGTATATTGTAGTTAGTAACTTTTGGAATTTTGTCAGATGTACTTTTATTTGTCTGTAGTGACATTATATATTTTTTTACTCAGCACAAAACCGTTAAAACGGTAACCTGCGATTACCTGTATGTGGCTGGAGATGGGCAGATGTGCACCTCCACCTGGGAGTATGACCAGGACGACTCTGAGGTAATTCAGAGTTTCAGATCTGATGTGTATCTACATATGTTGCTATTCCCCTTATTCTGTAAAATTTACTATGTGAGTTTTAATGATTTAATGATTCGGCTTGCAGGAGAATGAGGAGGAGGTGGAGATGGAGGTGCCCTTTATTTGGTACGATCCTATTCACTGTTTATTGATGTAACAGTGTATTGTATGTTTAACATACACTAAGCATTTAAATCTCTTCTTTCTTAGCTGCCATCTTTCAGAAAGAGGGGTGACTGACATCGGCCTGAAGGTGCCCGCTGTCCGTGAGGCGTTTGCTGTGAGTAAAACCTTTCTTCAGCTGCTGTTATTGCGCAGGTAAAGTCCTCTCTGCTTTAACGTATATTGTGTGCTGTCTTATATTCAGACTCTGCTTGCCAGCGTCCACAACCAGGACTTCTTTTTCATGGTGGGAAAAAGGATTGTCATGCGACTGGCAGCAGCTAACAACCAGGTAACTTCAGAATGATGAAAGACTGTTTGATTTTTGTGATGAAAATACTTTCAGTTACTCAGTCATAGCCAAAGTGAGTTACAGAGATTTTCTTGTTTGTTTGAACAGGATGTAGTTGGTGTGCAGTTGGCATACGAGGCCCTGATTCGATTCCTGAGGACGCCTTCATATCAGGATTCGATTAAAGCAGAGCTCTCCGGGCCCGATGTAAGCTAATAAACGCCTGTGTGAAATGACAGATGTTTAAACAGAAAAGATTTTGATAATATAGAAAACTGAACTTCAATATGTGAAGCTAATTTCTTTTTGTACCTTTACTCCTATGTGCAGGTCTACCACTACAACTTCCTGGATGTTTTTTATGAGCTGATTCTCTTCGGCTGTTTTAAAAATGGCTCAACACCTCAGCTAGTAAGTGTCTTATCAGGAGATTTAAGTTTCAGAACATGGTCTATTTTATCTCATTTTCCCTTATTTTTTAATCCTGATAAGACATGGCATTAATGAAGCCTGTTGTCTTTCTTTCCTAAAGTTTAAGGGAGGATTCTTGGAGCGCGTGCTTCAGCTCATCAGCATGTGGGATATAGACGTGTGGGAGCCTGCAGCAGAGCTGTACTTCAAAGTGCTTATTGTAAGTGTTCCAATATCTTCTGATGCCACGATACACAAATTCTCAGGATTGTACCTTAAACTCAGTGACACTATGTTGAATATGTGTGTGATTTGTCAATAGGATCACCTTACACAGATATTTGAAGTACTGTTCACTCAGCCTCTGGAGCTCTACAGCAACCCAGCAGCCTTAGCCTCCATAGTTCAGATTGTCGTCATGCAGGACGTCCAGCAGATGATGAACATTTTGGAGAAGCTCTGAGCAATGTCTTTCCCTTTGTCCTCTTTTCTTCCTCTCTTTCATTTCATATTTCTTCTTTTCTCTCACTTCTTTTTCCTACATCGCTCAGGCTCTCCACACGTGAGTATGAATTAATTTTATTTCTATTTTTGATTAACGTAATATTTTAAAAATCTTTTTTTCTTTCTTACAGGTTGTACAGTGAACCCCAGGACTGAAGAAGGGCTTAACCCTAAATCTTCAGATCCCCTTTCCCTTAAAAATCATCCCTTATTAATCTATCCCTCTATTCCTGTCCCACTCCCCCATTCCCATAAATACCCTATAGTTCATAAATAGATAAATAGAATTGATTGTAAATAAACTTATATCTGTATAGTGCTTATATGCTTTATTTTAATAAATATTTATATTTGTTCCTATTTCAGTCTCATTCTGATTATTTTTAGTCATCAGTATGTCTGTATAATTTCCCTTTAAAAATCAACACAAAATGAATTTTTCACTTATATACAGATCCTTTTTAAAGCATTTCACAACCTTTAAATGGTTCACTAAAATGTTTAAAAATAACATTTTGTATTATGTAATGTATTTATGAATTGTATAATATGATATATAATCTAAAAACACAAGCACACCCACAATGGTAGAAAAGAATGGAGCTCCACACTGAAGTGATAAAACAAGATGAAGGTCTTACAATACACTATACAGTTACTGGGGTGTGGTATAAATAAAAAAATGAGGTAATTATCATTAACTGGTAATCATAGTAATGTAAATAATAGGATAAGGCCTTCAACCCTCCCTCTGCTTAGTGCCAAGCTGTTCCCCACCTTTTCTACATGAGATATCATGCTGACCAGAGAAAGGGTCAGTCTACTGCTCATGAAATTTGAGTCAGTGGTAAACACAAGTCAGTGTCGTAGGAAGTCTCTTTCTGTTCCCATCCTCTCCTGTCTTCACTACAGCCATGTAAGTTAAATGCTCTGTAAGTTAATGATACTGGAGCTGCACCCTCGTTGCCGGACACCCCAACTTCCTGGCCTGCCCTTTAGATACACCTCTACTGTGTAATAATTTAAGATCTGTGTAATACTCTGTAATCTTGGCATGTAATGCTAAGGAGGAGTCTTCATCTATCTTCATCAATAAATAAAAGCAGGGGGCAACAATCACTTGTGTATTATGTGGGAGAAACTCTTACTCAGATCATAAAGAGGCAATGTTTGTGACATGTAATCCTGGAAAAAGTGTTATATGAGATGGATATTATATCGTTATTATTAACCTATCCTTTTTTATAAATGTAATATTTTGTAAACTCTTATTCATGTTAAAAAACATTATTCCATGTTATTTAATTCATTCATGTTCTTATTTTCTTTTGGGTAATGAACCAGTATTTTATTTCACCACCTGAATAGCTTGTTCTCTTTTCATAGACAATTATATACTCTTTATCTTATCTTAGGCCTACAGACTGCATAATGCAGATTTATCCCTGTATAACTGTCTGTTAAACACATTTCATCAGTATCCATCTGACCAATAACCACAAAGAAATAAAAAGTGACATTCTTTACTTCTGCTTCATACTTGATTTACTGTTGTTGCAGTTCCAAGCTGCTTGATAAAACAACAGAAAAGAGATGTTGAAATGAACAATTCAGAATACCTTCAGAGGACGTTGTATATAAAAAGCTGCTGCTTGTTTCTTCTGCCATTTACTTCCTGCAAATCCATGCAAATTTCCTGCAACCTTCTTCTCCATTCTTTCACATGCTAAAGTCATTAGATAATTAGCTATGTATAATGTAGTTAATATTCTCCAGCCAGCAATTACTGCTCATTGAAATTAAAACAGAATATGGAGTGGGTGGAATAATCGACCCATTTGGTCAGATTTTTTTAAATCACATCCTTTCCCCTTCTATACTTCCTGTACTAAAAGAACTCAAAGGCTCTCAGATTAACACTGTCAGGTAAATTTCCATTACAGCAGGTCTGAGGTCTTGAGGAGTCATCCCACCCTCGTACCACAGTGCTGCTGTAATTATAAAACGTCTAATAACATTTTCTATCACATTGACTACACTTTACCTGCAGTAATCACAGTCAAGTGGCTTTTACAAAGGCATTTGGCCACAGGAAATGTATCCCCAAATCAATCTAAATATAATGGGGTCTGTTTGGTATCAATGGCTCCACTTTTGGCAGCAGAAATTCCAGCTGAACGATGATGGGCCATTTAACAAGCATACCTGAATGCAACGTGTCTTCTAGGCTTTCAGCTGAAACTGATAATAATAATAATAATAATAATAATAATAATAATAATAATAACATAAAACAGTAGCAGGCAATGTATTAATGAAAATATATGTTGATTATCTAAAAATGTTCTCATTCAGCCCTGTACCCAAAATATATAAATACAACAATTTCATTATTTAACAAAGTACAAAGAGACTACAGTCTAATCGCAAATGTTTCAAATCGTTATCATGTGGTTACACAATCGAGGAATTGCTTATGTACAAAAAATCTGCAATTATTTCAGTGGTTAACAAGAGAAAGATCAAGATCAAGTGCATAGAGTATTATAAACTCATAGCAAGAGTTTCTTCTAACTGAAAGCAGAACAAATGTGAAAGTTTTTTTTTCAGAAGTGAAGAAAGGAAAAGTCACTTGGAATTGGCATAGTCTGAGAAAATATCTACAAAATCTTGTACCACTTTGTAGCAGAAGTCATACTGTTCCTGAAAGAATGAAAAAACATAATTGTTTATATATTAGTACGACTGTGCAGCAATGCACAGCTCCAACCATATCATCAAGTTCTCCGATGACACGACCGTGGTGGGTCTCATCAGAAAGAACGACGAGTCAGCATACAGAGAGGAGGTGCAACAGCTAACAGCCTGGTGTAAAGCCAACAACCTGTCCCTGAACGTCGACAAGACTAAAGAGATGGTTGTTGACTTCAGGAGAGCACAGAGTGACCATTCTCCGCTGTTCATCGACGGATTCTCTGTGGAGTTTGTCAAGGGCACCAAATTCCTTGGTGTTCATCTGGCGGAGAAGTTCACCTGGTCACTCAACACCAGCTCCATCACCAAGAAAGCCCAGCAGCGCCTCTGCTTCCTGAGGAGGCTGAAGAAAGCCCATCTCCCTCCCCCCATCCTGACAGTGTTCTACAGAGGGACCATCGAGAGCATCCTGAGCAGCTGCATCACTGCCTGGTTTGGGAACTGCACCGTCTCGGATCGCAGCATTCTGGAGCATTCGGGCCCTCACAACCAGACTGTGTAACAGTTTCTTCCCTCAAGCCATCAGGCTTCTCAACACCCAGCACTGAACTGTACTAAAGTCTCTCTCTCTCTCACACACACACACATACACACACACACACACACACACATACAGGACTGAAATGCACAAAACTCTCTGTCTCTCTCTCACAGACACACACACACTCACTCTCTCACCTGTGTGAACAAACTTATATTGTTCATTACTTATTGCACTACCTCAACCCTGTTAATATTTCATCCGCTGCTATATATTTATGTTTATTTCTATTTGCACTACCTTAACTGCTGCTACTGCAGTTTTTCCACAATACGTGTTGTCAGGACGCTATATATATATATATATATATATATATATATGTTATATGTTATTAGTTACCTGTTTTTTTCTACAGTTCTTAAATGTTGTACATTATTTCATTTCATTTTACATTTCATTGCTAATGTTCTCTTTTTCAGCGCTAAATGTCCTGTTTTTTTTGTGTTGTCTTTTAAGTACTTATTGTTCTTTCACTGTCTTGTCGTTGCTCTGTTTGCACCTAGTTGCACACTTTGCACTTTATGTGGCTACGACAAACTTCTGTCCTAGCTCTGTGTTGTTGTTTTTGTCTTTAAACTATATGTTGTATGTTTATGTAGCACCAGGGTCCTGGAGAAACGTTGTTTCATTTCACTATGTACTGCGTCAGCTATATGTGGTTGAAATGACAATAAAAGCTTCTTGAATCTTGAATCTTGAACTATCACATATTGATAAGAAGTATTAAACTAACAGTGACAGGACCTAGTTATTTTTCCACAAATCAGGCACTTGTGTGTAAAAGATTCTTACCACAGTTTGGACCATGTGTGGTCTCTGAGTGCATAAACTCTTCACGTCCAGTAAGCCCTCGGCTTTAACCCGCTCCAAAATGAGGGCAATGAACGTTCCAGTCCGGCCTGCACCAGCACTGATTAAAACCAAAACACAAGTGGTAACTATTATGTATAAAACAGCAATATAAAACCGTGAAAGTGTGATTATATATTGACACAAAATAATAGTGTTGCAAATAATTGGATTGGTTCCTCAATCAGTCCTTTGCCAAGCCAGCAAGGATTCTTGTTCACTTCAATTCTGAGCTTTAATCATCAGTTTGCAGCTTGAGTGTGTGAGTGGGTGTATATGTGTACCTGCAGTGCACCACTATAGGGGGGTTGCCAGATTGCTGTTGTTGTTTCTGCACTGCAGCAATCAGATCAATCATTCCTTTTCCGTCCGATGAGATTCCAATCTCTGGCCAACCATGGAAATGAAAATGTCTGACCAGACGAGACTGCTTCTCCTAAGAACACATATTATATTTACTGTATGTAATGTGTGTATATATGTATGTCTATAATGAAACATTTTATTCTGATCTTACAGCATGACAATATCCATATCTACAGGGCATGAGGGATCACTGAGTGGTTTAATGAGTATAAAAATGATGTAAATGATATGCTCTGGCCTTCTCTGTGACTATTGGAGATTGTGATATTTTGTACAGTGCACTGTATCAGCATCATCAAAACAAAAAATGAAAGAAGAATCATGTTCATCCCTCCAGGACAGATCCAGAGATTTCTATAACTGCTGCCAATCACACTGAAAATGTTGTAGAGATCCAACATTCAATGTGGGTTTATTATCAGTAATGAAGGTAATCATTAAACACACATACACACATACACACACACACACTGGAAAGTTGCCTAATCACAGGCCAGTGGCACAATTTTATAAGAAATTTTGCTCTCCTTTCTTTATGGCTTGCAAATTTTGAATCATGGCTCATGGGTCTGTTAAAACAGGATCTTTATTGTTTAATAGGACAATCTGATATTATTGGGATCATTTCATACTATCTCAAGTAATCTTTTTTCCCTACATTTTCTAAAATAACTCTCTACTTTCTAAAGTACAGTATAATATTTTATTCTAATATTTTCTAGTCGAATTAACTTAAACTCAATCATCGTCATAAAGCTTGCAAAACCTTTCAGAGAGCATCATGACTGATCAGTGAGTGAATCAGTCCTAATGCTGCCTTGCCTTGAACTACTGTACTGTTGTTGAGTATGTGATCCCACATCGGGATGGGTAGAAGAAGGGAAACAATGGAACAGAATTAGCGTAGCTGCTGTTCATAATATTAGCAGCACTAAATGATAATATACATTTAATCAGATGTACTGGAGCACAAGGTTATGGGATGTATTATGTGTATGCCAGGCTAAAGAGATAAGTCTTTAGTCTACATTTAAACTGGGAGACTGTGTCTGAGCCCCGAAGACTGTCAGGAAGGCTATTCCAAAGTTTAGGAGCTAAATACAAAAACCCCCCTTTTGTGGACTTTGATATTCTGGGAACTACCAGAAGTCCGGAGTTTTGTGATCTTAAAGAGCGTGGTGGATTGTAACGTGTTAGAAGACTGGCTAGACACGTGGGAGGTAAACCATTTAAAGCCTTGAACGTAAGTAGTGCTAATTTATAGTCAATTCTAAGTTTAACAGGTAGCCAGTGCAGGGATGATAATATTGGGGTTATATGGGGGATCATATTTTCTTGACCTGGTAAGAACTCGAAGGCGGCTGCATTCTGGACTAACTGTAGCTTGTTTATTGAAGATGCAGGACAACCACCTAGTAATGCATTACAATAGTCCAGTCTGGAGGTCATGAATGCATGAACTAACTTTTCTGCATCAGATACAGATAAAATGTTCCTAAGGTTGGCAATATTTCTAAGATGGAAGAAGGCTGTTTTTGTAATATTGGAAATATGATTTTCAAAGGACAAGTTGCTGTCTAATATTACGCCCAGGTCTTTCACTGTTGAGCTAGTAGTAATAGTACATCCTTCTAAATGCAAGCTGAATTGTGAGAGCTTCTGTGTACTGGTTTTTGGACCAATAAGTAATATCTCCGTCTTATCAGAGTTTAGTAATAGAAAATTATCAGTCATCCAATCTTTAATATCTTTAACACACTCAGTTAATCTAGAAAAATTAGATATTTCATCTGGTTTTGATGAGATATATAACTGGGTATCATCGGCATAACAATGGAAACTAATCCCATGCCTTCTAATGATGTTACCCAATGGAAGCATGTATACCGAGAAAAGCAGAGGTCCTAAAACTGATCCTTGTGGGACCCCATATTTCACTGGCACTACACTGGACAGTTCTCCATTTAAATCTACTAAGTGGTATCGATCAGACAGGTAGGATCTAAACCATTTTAATGCCTGTCCCTGCATACCTATGTGATTTTGTAGGCGATCCACGAGAATGTTATGATCTATAGTGTCGAATGCAGCACGAAGATCAAGCAGGACTAAAATTGAGATGCAGCCTTGTTCCGAAGCTAAAAGCAAGTCATTAGTGATTTTAACTAGTGCAGTTTCTGTACTATGATGGGGCCTAAAACCTGACTGAAATTCTTCAAGGATATTGTTTTCTTGTAGGAAGGAGCATAATTGAGCTGACACCACTTTTTCTAGTATTTTTGATATAAACGGAAGGTTTGAAATCGGTCTGTAATTTGATATTTCATTAGGGTCTAGTTTCGGTTTTTTAAGAAGAGGCTTAATAACTGCTAACTTGAGAGATTTTGGGACATGACCTAGATATAATGAGGAGTTAATAATATTGAGAAAAGGCTCTCCAGCTGCATGTATCACTTCTTTCAGCAATCTAGTTGGAATTGGATCTAGCAAACACGTTGTTGATGTAGCCGTGGTGATAAGTTTAAGTAGCTCTTCCTGCCCTATACTGGTAAAGCATTGTAGCTTTAAATGTGGAGCTTTAGGCTGGTCTGGATCACCGGATGCTGTCAAAGGTTGAACATCCAATTTTTTGTTCCTAATACTAATTTTTTCAGTGAAGAAAATCATAAAGTCCTCACTACTAAACTGTGCTGAAATACTCTCTCCAGAAATCTGATTTGTTTCAGTTCTGATCTGTTTTGTTAGTCTAGGCACTGTACTGAATAAGAATCTGGGATTGTTTTGGTTTATTTCTATCAGTTTGCTCAGATGCTCAGCCCTAGCAGCTTTTAGAGCCTGTCTATAGCTGGACAAACTGTCTTTAAACGCAATTCTGAAAACTTCTAATTTGGTTTTTTCTCCACTTTCGCTTGAGGTTACGGGTTGCTCTCTTGAGGGAGTGAGTATGACTATTGTACCATGGTGCAGGTGCTTTATCTCTGACCTTTTTTAGTCGGATGGGGGCAAGAAAACGAGCTGACGTTAAACCGCGCATTGTCAGCAATGTATGACAAGCAGACTCTGGATGCTAGTTTAATGTTAGACTCAATATGATCATAACTCGTTTTCATATCAGAGGACAGATGAGGTGGACAGTTAGGATACATGGAGAGATGGGATTGAATGGACAGATGGAGGACAAAATGTTCTTTATATCAAAGTTAAATTTTTTTTATTGTTTGTGAGAATCTTCCATCCTGTGTACCTGTATCTATTGTGTTATCAATTTTCCATCCTTTGGATTACAGAAGTAAGGATTACAGATGTTTAGTCCTACCCTGCTATAATACAGTGGTGAAGGCATAAAAATGATCTACCTTAGGTATTTGTGCTGCACAGAAAATTAGTACCAGGAACGTAAATATTTTAATTTCTTCATTTACTAAGGGTGGTTGTTTATGCATGAAAGACAATTATTATTATTAGTAGTAGTAATGATCAACATTTTCATATAATTACATATTAATGTTGCTGCTGTCTATCTGAAATTGATATTACAAAATAGTGATTCTGCACACAGTTCATAAAGCTTCTGCTTTTTCTATTCTAAACCCCTGCGGTTTGGTGGATGTGTCTCCGACAAACGTCCTGTGCAACAAATGATTTATTTTACATTTTCAGGTACAGCGGTTAGTTTAAAATAAAAGTTTGTTTAGCAGAGGAAATTGAGTCTCACATTTTATTCACACACAAAACATAAATGGTGAACATTTTTGACTTTAAAAAATGATTCTCTCTCAACTTAATTATTTCCTGAATTTTGTGGCATTATAGTCCCTAAATGTATGTAAATGCAGGAAATGGGATTTAAATCAAAAATATTTTCCTCCATTTTGTGCCCCCCCCACTTCTCAAACCAAAGTTACTCCCTTGCAGCCGCTTATTCAAGTAGCCAAGTGTTTGTCCAAAATCACAAGACCAAACAATGCTTTAATTCTCAGGGAAGGAAAATATTGTGAGGCCGTAGAAGAGAGAGAGGAGTTGGATGAGTCGGGTTCCTCAATGATATTGTGCAAGGTTTTTGAAAAATCTGAACCATATTCCAGAGACCCATATTCTTGACAGCTGAGAAGAACTGACATAATGGTGGAAAAAAACATCATTGTACCAATCTCCTGATTTGTCATTTCTCCCTCATGGCAAACAGCTAGGCCAAAGAGGACAGTAATCCAAACCTTTTATCATAAGAAATAAGTTGTTGAATGCATGTATTTGTTGTATTAATTAATTAATCTACTAATTTGTTTGTTTGTTTTATCTCTAAACAGATGGAGACAAAATAATTTTCATTGGTGGAATTTGCAGATGATAATACAGTGGAAATTATTCCAACCACTCAGTTTGAGGAAACCACTAAAGTCTGCTTTTGTATTTAATAAGCTTTAAAGTAACATTAACTTACTAATTAAAATCCAGGGATTGTTCTGAGACCTCAAATATTGAAAGTCAGGACACAACAAATAAAAAGAGGACAGACAAAAAGCCAAGTAGATTTTAGTCTGAAACTGAAGTCTCCTCAGATGGTAAGTGTTGGTCTTATTTTCATAGCTAAGCACTAAGTAGATTGTAGAATCCTGGTACCTATGGGCTCTACCATCAACCACAGATCAGTATACACTGTATGTAAAAGTGTGCAGATTTCTCAGGCGGAAAGCAGGGCAAGACTGCTGTTGGAAATTCTTTTAAATTATAGTTTTTCTCAATTGCTTAGACATATGTTTTAAACTTTCACCCATTCATCAAAAATGAAATGGACAAAACATCCAGTAATTACAGAAGAAAATGTTTATTGTATATAATACAAGCATTTTGCAAATTTCAGTAAAAAAAAAAAACAAATAAATAAATCCATATAATGAATATATTGTAAATAATACAGCATATTTGTATATTCAGCACTTTCATACTGTAAAAATCCAGCAGTTTTATGGTAAAAGCCCAAAGAACAGAAGCTTTAAATGAAATTCACATTACAGTTCACTCAGAAATGTTGTGCAACTGCAAATTTTACTGGTTAAGACATTAGACATCTGATTGGTCATGAGATCAAATCTCAGTGTTTTTCATGTTTATGATCTCTGTAACACACACACACACACACATATTTATCTAGCAAAAGCAAACACTTCTTTCAAAACTATTTGAACTCTTCTCAGAATGTTTTCATAATGTCATCAGATGATTAGCCACATACACTCCAACTATACATGGATGTGACAAATGCAGAACTTTACTATCTTGTGTCTTTTGTATGTTCAGTGTACAGTGGAGTACACAGCAGTTTGTCATTGCACTCACACATACAGGTATGTTCACAAAAACTGTATAAACTGTACAACATAATTTGAAACATAATATTTTGTTGCACAAAAGCACTGCAATCAAGCGATTTCTGTAACTCTCAGTGAGAGTTCTGCACCTGTCCACAGGTATTTTGCCCCACTCCTCGTGAGCAAACTGCTCCAGCTGTCTCAGGTTTGAAGGGTGTCTTCTCCAGACTGCATGTTTCAGCTCTTTCCACAGATGTTCAATAGGGTTTAGATCAGGGCTCATATTCAGGGCCACTTCAGAATAGTCCAATGTTTTGTTCTTAGCCATTCTTGGGTGTTTTTAGCTGTGTGTTTTTATTCTGTTGAAGGACCCATGACCTGTGACTGAGAACAGCTTTCTGACACTAGGCAGCACATTTCACTCCAGAATGCCTTGATGGTCTTGAGATTTCATTGTACCCTGCACAGCTGCCTCCATGTTTCACAGTATGCTTCATTTTGTGCCTGTGAACATAGAGCTGATGTGACTTGCCAAAAAGCTCACGTTTTTGTTTCATCTGTCCAAAGGACATTCTCCAAGAAGCTTTGTGGCTTGTCAATATGAACATCTTCACATAATTAGCCATCAACAGACCTACATTTAACTTTCAGTTACTGTTCTTCCATATCGCATGTTATTTCGATATTTTACAACCACACATAATTCACAAACAAGTTGAACAGATAAACTAAATGATTTACATCTAAGAGCAGTGATAATGCTCTTAATTATCTAAATAAATGATGATTAAATGAATTTAAATATATTGTAATAATTGATTGTTTACTAAATTAAATAATTTTGTTTAGGGATGAAAACATATTTTCTCATTGTATACCACAGCAGGTTTTAAAGAAAGACAAGAGTTTATAATGTTTTCTACTTCCTTGGAAAAGTTTAAGAAGATGGTTTCTATTTTCATTTTTAAGAAGATATAGATTTCATTGCTGTTGCTCGCGGTCGTGCTTCATGATAGTAAAGGTTTATATAGTAGACGTTTATGTATTTAATTGTTCATCTGAATCTTATCTAATGTCCATGTGACTTATTTCTTAGTTAAATTTGCAGATGACAGTGCTGGAAGACATTAACCTGATTATATAGATGCATATGTTTTTATTGGCAGAAATTGTTATTGTAATACAGTTGTGCTCAAAAGTTTGCATACCCTGAAAGAAATTGTTAAACATTGACATTTATTTGGAAAATATGACTGATAATGCAAAAGATTCTTTTCTTATGTAAGGATAATGGTCACATGAAGTCATTAATTATCACATAGTTGTTTGACTCCTTCCCAAAACCTAATGATAACTGAAATCATCTAAACAACTCTGATCAAAATTTTACATATCCTTGAATGTTGGGCCACATTATAAACATTTATAAAGCAGGAAAAGGATATAAAAAGATCTCAACACTTGAAAATGCCAGTCAGTACTGTTCAAACTCTGATAAAGAGGTAGAAAATCAGAGCTTCTGTTGATACTAAGATGTCGGAACTCAGAGCCCCCTCCGAGTGGACACATCACAGGGTGGAATTTTGTCTGTATCTATTACTCTTAGCTTTCCCAATAACCTCCACAATCTATAAAACTTAGCCGAAATAAAAGAGATCTCAGTCAACAGATGAGAAGAAGCGGGTTTCTTTATTCAGTCATGCAGTCAACAACATGCATATCTGAAGAGAGCAGCTGGTCTCTCCAACCCCGAAAAAGTCCCCTCTACTTATACCCCAGGCGCCCCAGGGCGCCTCCTTTTCTCTAATTTAAATATTTCCAGCAATTTCCCATTATATTCAGTGTATGGCTACTTTAGTCCCTCCTTCCTTAGTTTACATACGTTTTCCCAGTTCCCATTATTTTCGCATTTGTCCCGATACCGCCCCTAAATTGATACCATCCTCCCCTCGATGACGTCAATTTTCCTCCTCACCAGTTCCCTTTATTTTTAGGCTAAGTCAACCATTTTTATAAAAATTGGCGCTTACTTATAGGCGCCACTTCCTTATTGACTTCATTTGACCATCACCTCTTAAAGGTGCTTCCTCGGCTCATCCTGACCTTGCGCGTTGCCCTCCACAACAATGTGTAAGTACCTTGCTCTCTTCCTCTATGTCATGATGACTTTTCTCTCTACCTACTTGATCTAAGTTTTGTTTTACTAATTTTAAACTAAGCTGTGCCATTAAGCTGCCTCATATCCTTTTCTCTTTTTTTTATCACTGTTGGTTGCTAGTATTCCAATGCTATTGTCTCCTCTACCTGCCTATCACTGTCATGTCACAGTGACCTGGCCTACTCCCCACACTGTGTTCCTCCTGCCTTAGTACACTCTCTCTTTTGCTGACTACATAGTCACACAATATGCACTTCACTCATCTTTACTCATTTCCCATTATTTTTTCTAGCTCAGTCAGCCCGCCGCGCTATCTTCCGGAGAAGTCCCAGGGGTGCTCTGCGATGCTATCGCCAGTATCAGCTATCCTGTTTGGCCATTGAACTTACTGGTTTCCTGGAGCACCTATCTGAATCCTCTATTCCTGAGTCTCCTTACCTCGCTCACCATATCGTGAGAGATACCGTCTGTCTTGATCAGAGCACCCAATTTCACCCCATAACCTGTGATCAGTCTACTCAGTCCTTCTACTGGCATTGGACACGCACCACCTCTCAAGGCGTCCAGACTGAGGATTTCCCTGTTGAGATTTCCTCTAATGATTCTTCCTCCGACTCCTCTTCATTTCCTAATTCCCCTGACATTCCCCAACTTTCTCCTGAATTTGTGCCTATGCCTTACAGTGTTCATGATATTCCTCAGTCTTCTCCTGACTATTCGCCCCCAACTTCACCCACTGATTACTCTCCAACTTCTCCTCAGGATCCCGAGATTCCGTCTTCTACAACTGACCCTCCGGTCCCACTGATCCCATTGGATAGGCTGGCTGACTGAGTTGTAACTCCTAATGTTTCAATAAATCTCTCCTCTTTTCTGTTCCTTCAGTCCCAGTGTGGTTATTACGCTAGCATGCTGCCATTAATAATTCTGCATGTTTACTATGAGGCTATATCTGATTATTATAGCTATTTTTAATCAGAGTTAACTACTTACTACGTAATAAATGGCTAAATTATTCTTGATAGATACACACTACTCTTTTAGGCAGAATATTGCCAAGTCAGAGCTTAGAGCATTGAGTACATTAGCACTTAAGCTACTTTTAAGGCTAGGTATATAATTCAAAGCTGGGTATATTATATTTTCTCCGACATCACTCCCCCCTTTGAGACTCTTGAGTCTCACAATCAGCTTGTACATGTCTTAGTTCCACTACTCTGTGTTCTTATTCCCCATAGTATGTACATCATCTTCTTGCGACACTACACACATGGTACTCATGCACAATGTCCTTTTAGATGAGGCACAATTTCTTCTGACCCAGGCACTTTGCATGCCGTAGAGGGTACGATGGAGCCCCCGGGAGAGGTTCCCAGCACTTCACCAGGTAGCTCATCACTACACGGTCCAATGTGTCACGTGGACACTATCTATGTCGGGTAGACATCAAAACTGTCAAGTAGACATCAGAAACATCTATGACCATGAAAATTCTAAGTTCCACATTATTAGATTCTTTTCTGTATTTCTAACGCATCAAGTACGCTTTTATATCACTGTTCTAACATCCTCCACCTAGTTAACCCCTATTCTATTGTCCTTTTCCACATTATATTATTCTGTCTATTTTCCTACTATACCCGATGTATCCAATACATTCTTTTTGTTTTCCTATATAATCCATATAATCCATATACCCCACATCATTAATCCATATAATCCACATACCCCACATCACTCCCCCACATACTCACTATGCTCCTTCTCAAGGTGAACCAGGAGTGGGCGAAAAACCCTCAAGAGCCATTTATAAGGGAAAATTCCCACTCTGCCCGCAATTTGTCGTTTGCGCGACAGCCTGTTTCGCCAGGATCACCACACACATACAGACATACATTCATGACATTTTGCACACAGAGAACACTCAATTCGTCAGGTCCAGTCAGCCCTTACGCTGTCACCGATCAGTTCCACCACCAATAATGGTGTTTGTATAACGCTGAAATCCACTTTGGCAAGGGCGCGCGTATGCGCGAGCGTGCCCGCAGCGCATCCCAAATGTCGGTGTGCATTTTCATGCCAGTACCTAGTCCTTTGCAGGCCACCACTTCCGAGTCTTTATCCTTCCATGCATAAAAGAAGTGAGGCATGGGCTTGAGGTTGTCCAAGCGTCTGCGTTGTCCTTTGGAATGTGAGGTCCACAGAAAGTAGCCACAGAAATGCACAGTCACCACTTGTACCATAGTAGACTGGACAACATTACGCGTGATGATGAATCCATGCGCCCGGGGACTCCCGTACACAGAAGCCAAAGATATGGGACGCCGAAGCAAATATGTGTCCACGATTAGAGACAGGTTGCAGGGAAGCTCACAACGTGTCGAGTACTTCTCGACCAACCACTTATCTTCCTCATAGTAGAAGTCGGCCTGTGTGAGCAGCCGCTCGATGGGACGTGCCGCTTCCATGCTGAAGGTCCACTCCGGGTCCGTACAACATGCGTGGAAGACCTTCCACCATGCCTGTGGATCCCGGGACTCATGCAGGGCTTCTAAGGCCGCCATCATATTACAGCAGGCCACACACTGGAGATTCTGCCATTCCAGATAGCCTTGCCCTCGTGAATCAAGTTTCAGTTGCCCGCACGGAAGAGACGTTCGGTTAGGGCGATGGTAGCGCCTGCACTGAAAGACTGCACCTGGGCTCTGTGATGCTGCCATGAATCCTGCACACAACATTTATATACACAACAAAGAGGAGAGACAACAGAGAGGAAGAGACGCACAAGAAACAACACATACCAACACCTTTAACTTTTTTAACAATAGTACGTCATATTGTCCAGCAGGGGACAATCAGCCTCCTGCCTTTGTTTTCCATCTTCTCCATTGTACTCCGCTGTGCCCATAAAGATGGGGTCGCTCATGTCCTGCATGTAGAGCTGCATATACTGTCCGAAAAGAGAGCGCACAATCTTGTCCAATAGGGCACGTATGCATGGTATTCCACAACAAGCGATGAGAGCAACTACCAATAACACTATTAAAATGGTTGTCCCGATACGCATGAGTCCGGCCAACCAATCAGAGGAAAACAGCCAGTCTGGGCCTGAGGAAGCATTATTAGAGACCATTTCGTCCCGAGCCGCTTTCATCTGTGATAGCAGTGTGTCCAGTGGGCCTGCAGGGCCCGTATGCAACGGAATAATGGTACAACAATCAGATCCTATCATGTCACATACTCCCTGATCGGGTCCACGCATCATGTCTATGGCAAAGCGATTCTGTACAGTCATAAGGGTCGTTGCATGGAGCTGTTCTGATACCAATTTTAATGCCTCAATGGTATGATTAATAAACCGTTGCTGGTTATACCAAATGTAATTAACCCATGCCGTGTTCCGATGTACCTGTACTGCTGGAAGCAAGATGTTCCAAGCTGTAGACGAGCCTCTTCGGAGGGCTAAATGTTCGCTAGGAACTCCAACTGGTATCCCTTCCCAATTTATATAAATATTCGTGTCCGGACCCCATTTTGGGAGTATTGAGGAGTTTGTGACCTGTAAGTACTTTTTTTTTGATATGAGCCTGGAAGACCAGTACGGGTAAAAATGCTTCTAGCTACTGTATTTGTGAGTTCACGCTTGGGGCGGCGTAAATGTGCAGGTTCAAACATGGATGCGAGGTATGAGTCATTAAGGGCAATTACCGAGAGTCGTCCTTCCAGTACCACTGGGGCACATAGCCCATGCCATAATCTGGGTAGAATTTGTAGGACTTCCGTACCTCCACAATACCAAAAGATGTCTGCAATAGGTAATGTTCCCAGACGCAAGCTTGGGATCTTCAGTTGGACCACCATATCGGGTTCACAGCCGTACTCTGACACATTACAGGTTGGCATTACATTAACTATAGGGTGTGCTGCCTCCATTATTTTATCACACGATGCTTTTGGTAGATCCCCTACATATTCTGTACCTCTAGAACGGACGCACAGGGGAAACATTTCCAGAGGATGAGAACGTACGCGTATACTATCAGTAGCTTGTGTGGCAACGGGATGAAAAGTGCAGGAGGAGCTTAATTTACGCATCCAGTCTGCACCGTGAGTTCTGGCTACAGAGCCCAGCAGACATACTGCAGGGCACAAATAACTTTCATTATATGGGGGGTTAGCACATTCTTGGATTCCCCTCGTGGGCATCACAAGCAGGGGGCTATGCAGGCGGTTATGGCACACCATACATGTGCTGTTGGTAACAGTCTTGCATGCTGCATCATGTAGCCATTGGCGGTACAGGTTCTGTGGAGAATCAGCGCCGTGTGTACTGTTATACTGCGTGATTTTCGTGATGCTAACGTAATTTATTGCCTCTTGCACGTCCTGGTGAAGTGTTCCTACAGTCAAATCACACAGTGACCCGGTGCTACAGTCTTTAGGAATCTTTACCCCAAAGTCAATCCCTGCCTGGCGGATTTCTGTGTAGGGGTGCCCCGTGGGCACAAACACACGAGCCTTGTAGTCGTCTAGCAGCACGGTTCTCTGAAGATTACGTTTAGATGTAGCATTCCCCAATATACTGTAATACCAGAGCGGGTGAATCACTCTGCAGTATGCCTCTTTTGGTTTTCCTGCTATAATTACACTACTTGTTGGACTGCTTGCATTGTGACGACTATGGGGTGACAATACGTACCTCAGCTGTCACTGTATAATTTATCGCCGAATTATTCTCCGCCCACCCAATAGGATCCACATTTATTGGTGGATCGGGTCCCATGTACTCAAAGGAGTACATGACGAACACCCCTTCATTCTTCGGTATCATGTTTGCCTGTAAAGCATGTCCTATCAGTCCTATTGCACATTTCAGATGATCCTGAACCGCGGTCTGAGCTTTCTCTTTTGTAAGATCCAGTGTGCGCTGTTGTCCTCGATACACTGTACGGCCTCCAATGGATGCCTCACCATACCCTGCGTTTCTTCTGTACCGTGAATTAACCTGTTTTTCAGAGTGCTGTCGTGTCCCATGGGTCAGTGTAGGGCATGATTCATTACCTAGTTTTGTCTGAGTTACGTTTATCAGTGTCATATTTACCGACATCGTAGTTGTGTGACCAACTGCCTCGAGCATCCAAACTATCCCAGGTATACGCTAATTAGTACTGCCACTATAGCGCAGTGGCGCAGTTTCAGCGTTTGTTCGCGGCCTGCTACCAGGATCTTCATTCTGACTCTTCTGTACTGTCCTGGGCTATATCTGCTAAATTCAGTGTTGTTAGATCTGATGCATCAAATGCTTGGGACGGTTTATGCCCTGATGGACCTGGTCTGGGCTCGCCTGAGAAATCTTCTATCGTTTCAGGCTCCCTTAAAAATTGGTGCACTATAGGTTCGAAGTCGAGAGTTGGTGAACTCAGGGGCTTTCCCGGTTGTTCCTCAGTAATCGGGCCTGACTCTATGGTCTGGAACTCTGCCTTCTGCTGTGCTTTCTTTCCTTTTCCCTGTGTATTGTATGCTGGTGCTTCTGGATGTTCGACGTCTTCTGGGTCAGTGTCTTCCTCCGAGTGAGCGAGCTGCACCAGTTTTGGGCGCGAGTCTTTCCACTTTGGTCCTTTCCCTGCTGCTCTACAACAATGATTCAAATGATACCAATGTTCTCTTCCTTCAACCTTGAACGCCATTGGCGTTGCCAATACTACCTTGAATGGTCCCTCTCTCCTTGGTTGGCTCCAATGCTTTCTTTTGAACACTTTGATATACACGTGGTCTCCTGGCTCCACCTGACGAAGCTCCTCCTTCTCTACCCTCACACCATGCGTGGCTTCGCAGACCTGTGAATACAGAGTTCTATGTATTTGGGTTAGGTGTCTTACATAGCTTGACATTTCGCCCTCTAGCTGTTCCAGCGATGGGCCCTTGTAAGGCCCCGAATGAAGGCTACTGGCATTGGCCGTCCTGTAAGCATTTCATGTGGTGTCAAGTGAGTGTTCCTGTTGGTTTGCGAACGCATTTTCATCAGTGCTAACGGCAATGCTTGTACCCAATTTAGCTTTGTGCTCGCACAGATCTTAGCTATCTTCTCTTTCAGTACTCCATTAGCTCTTTCCACAATCCCCTGGGACTGTGGGTGATACACGCAACCTAGACGGTGTTTCAGGCATAAGGCCTCTGCCATAGCTTTCATTACTTCGTTCACAAAATGCGGACCATTGTCTGAACTCAGCTGATCTGGGATGCCAAAGCAGGGGATCACCTCCCTGCACAGGAACTTAACCACTGTCTTGGCGTCATTTTTGGCCATAGCCTGCGCCTCTACCCATCGGCTGAACCGATCTATCACTACCAGAATATACCTCTTTCCTTCCTTTCTTTCTGTAGTTCCCATATCCACAAAGTCTATTACTAAGTGTCTAAATGGTCCCATGGGTTCTGGTATGTGGCTGATGGGTGCCGTGAAATGTTTTCTGACATTGCGTACTGCACAAAGTTCACACGATCGCAGGAATTTGTCCACCATACTCGCTAAGTATGGAGACCACCAGTTCTCTCGAATTGTCTCAATAATTTTCCTGCGATCACAATGATCTATTCCGTGTGCTTCTTTGATCAGCATTGGAAGAAAACTTAGTGGAGCCACAAACACTCCATCACAACTTCTCCATGTCCTAGACTGGGGATCTAATACCGCTCCCCGTTTCTTCCATAATTCTCTCTCCCCTGCTGATGCAGACTCTTGGAAAGCCCTGACATCAGCCACTGTGACCTGCATCTGCCCTTCATCATCTGGCTCTCCTGTTTGCATCATTACCGTAACACTTGTTTCACCCACGGCTGCCTTTTTAGCTGCCTCGTCAGCTACTGCGTTTCCTCGGCTGACCCATTCTCCATCTGACTTATGAGCTCTACATTTTACGATTGCCAATTCTTTAGGGAGCATCATTGCCCCTAACAGCTCTGAAATCGCCGGCCCATGTACAATGGCTGATCCATCTGCTCTCTGGAAACCTCTTTGTGCCCAGATTGGTCCAAACACGTGGCACACTCCATAAGCATAGGCCGAATCAGTGTATATTGTACATGTTTTGCCTGCCCCCAGTTTGCAGGCTGCTGTTAGTGCTTTTATTTCTGCCAATTGGGCAGAGCAGGGTTGTGGCACTGCCACAGTCACTACTGTGTTAAATACTCCTTCTTGGTCATCATATTGGACTACTGAATAGCCAGCTTTGTTTCCCTCGTTACTACGATAGCATGATCCATCCACAAAGAGGATACATTGAGCACCAGGCAGTGGTTGTGCTTCTAAGTCTGACCTAGCTTTCAGGTATTTTTCTGTCACTTCAGCGCACTCATGTGGGGCTCCGTCTTCTGGGAGCCCCAGCCTATCTGCAAGATTTATTGTGCGGCATTTCTCAATTGTTAGTTCAGGAGCTGACAGAATGACATCATAACCTGTTTTTCGAGCATTGGTTATCACAAATTTTTGACTAGTCAGCAGTGCATGCAAGGCATGGGATGTATACAGGGTCACTGGATGCCCCATTGTGATTGATGATGCCTTTTGATAGGCAAATGCCGCAGCTGCTAATCCTCGATAGCATGGTGGCATGCCCTTCTCCACACTATCGAGTGCCGTGCTAAAGTACGCTACTGGTCTTTTCCCCATGCCTTCTTGTTCCTGTGCTAACACTGCTGAGGCAAACCCTTTTCTTTCAGACACATACAAATAGAATGGTTTACCATAGTCTGGACATGCCAATGCAGGTGCAGATGACAATGCAGTCTTTAGCATATCGAATGCCGCTTTTGCTTCCTCTGTCCATGTCAACGTGGCACTGGACTTTGTTTGGTCTGCTGCTTTCACAATATCCCTAAGTGGCTGCGTTTTCATTGCAAAATCACAAATCCACGGTCTGCTAAAACCCGCCAATCCCAAGAAGGATAGCATCTGCTGGACAGTTTGAGGTCTGGGAGCTTTTCGGATTGCTTCTACATGTTCTGGTGAGATTTTTCGTGTAGTGCCTTCGAGCACTCTCCCTAAGTATTCTACCTTTTGCTGGCAGAATTGCAACTTTTCTTTACTTACTTTATGCCCGTTTAGGGCCAGAGTTTTTAAGACTTGCACTGAATCTTGTACGCATTGCTCTTTGTCTTGACTGCAGATCAGCAGATCATCCACATATTGCAATATTGTGCTGGACACATCCAAATTAGTCAAATCTCGGGCTAGAACCTGGTTAAAACTGATGGGCTTTCACAATAGCCTTGTGGCAGTCTGGTGTATGTATACTGCTGTCCCCCATAGGTAAAAGCAAACAGGAACTGTGAATCTGGATGTAATGGAACACTAAAGAATGCTGAGCACAGATCAATTACTGTGTACCATTTTGTTCCTTCTGGAATGTTAGACAAAAGGGTGTGTGGATCTGGAACTACAGGATTTTCCGCTATCACCACCCGGTTTACTGGTCGTAGGTCATGGACTAGTCTCCATTTGTCTGAGTTTGGTTTTCTGACCGGAAAGATGGGGGTGTTGCACTGACTTTTTGTTAGGATCAAAACTCCTGCTTGCGTCAGACCCTCAATCGTTGGTTTTATCCCTACTATTGCTTCTTTTGACAAGGGATACTGGTTCTGATATGGCAATCGTGCTCCTGGTTTAAGCTGTATCTTAATTAAACCTGCCGACTTTACCAGTCCGACATCCGTTTGATGTTTGGTCCATAGCTGGTCAGGTATTTGTGCTAGTGCTTCCTCCCTTTCTTTCTCTGTGATCTCCTGCTCTTCAGCCCATTGGGGCAATTGTTTCATCTTGTTCTTCTCTATCCTCAAATTCTCAGCTCTGCTTATTAGTACAGTCTGTGGCCTTACCTCATCTATTGCTATCTGCTCTATTTTAAGGAACTTTCTATCTGAGGACACACTGACTCCCTGTCCTATCTGTTTCCACTGCATCCTCTGACTTGCCTCCCTCACCATTGATCCTAATTCTTTTGATTCAAAACCTTGCCCAACCAGCAGGGAGACATGAGGAGCAGCATCAGGAACCTGGTACCACTGCTCGAGTTGTGACGGCAGTTGAACTGATGCAGCTACCCCTTGTGGTCCTACAATTACGTTTATAGTCTTCAGAGTGTATTGTGTTTTTGCAATTCGTTCATCCCACATGGCCTCGTATTCTTCATTTTGTCCCTCTTCATCATACATCATTGTGCAGTGCCATGGTTCTCTGCTTTCTTGACAGTCTGGTCTCATTTTGATCAGCCAGGACTTCCACTGTGTGTACAGATCCCTTATTCCACTGTGCATGTCTTTTATTTCCAACCAATATACCTTGTCCATTGTACTTAGTTCAAGTTTCATCTCCATCATGACATACTGCTGAACTAAATGCTCTGGGAGTTCTACCCATACTCCTCTCTCTCCGCAATGTATCTTAGCTCCTAACTTACAGAGCACATCTCTTCCAAGTAGATTTGCTGGAGTTTCTGGGGAGAACAGTAATGGTGCCTGCACTGTCACTCCTTGTATGTTCAGCTCTTGAGGCTCAGTAAAGCGTAAAGTCTGTGTTTTCCCTGAGAAGCCTACTGTTTTCACTGCTTTACTGGAGAGGGGGAGCTTTGAGCCTTCTTTGCCTATGCTTGTAAATGTTGCACCTGTGTCAATTAAAAATGATGAGCGAATTTGTCTACCCACTATCACTCAGACAGTGGGTTCTTGAGCGGGGTGCAGAGAGGTGGTGTACTGCACCAGCTCCCCCTCTAGCTTCTCTGGGCCTCCTCACATACTTCCCGGGGGTGGCCCCATGGGGCCTGCTCCCGAGTTCACTCCTTGGGGCTGTTGATTAGGCCCCATCCAGGGTCCCATCCAATTTCCTGGACCTTGCCATCCTTGATTTTGCTGTGCGCCTCCCCTTGGAGGTGCCATTTCCTGTTGATAGGCATATGGGCAATCTCGTTTCAGGTGACTGGGATCTTGACATACCCAACATCCTCTTCCTCCTTGGTTCATTGGAGTTCTTCCTCTCAAAGGTTGCTGAAATGCTCCTCCTCCTCGACCACGTCCCCGTCCCTGACCCCATCCTCGATTCTGGGGTGGGTATTGTTGAACTGGGGGGTACATTACCAGCGGTGGAGGTGCATAGTAAGCAGGCTGCAGTTGTTGCGAGGGAATCACTGGCGTAGTTTGCGCCATGGCTGCTGGCTGTGGCACTGGAGGTGCAGGCTGAGCCGCTAGGGGTGCTGCTGGCTGTGCCACCAGCACCACTGCCTGCTTTGCTACATTTTTCTCCTCCTTTTTCTTTTCCATGTTTTCCTGTTTGTTGCGGGCTAACTCACTCAGTTGAGCCTTGTGGAGCTGCATCACCAGGCTTTCAGCTGCTTTCCTTGCTTCTCTTTCTCTCCGCCTGTGCAGCTCCACATAATGTATTACATTAGCCTCGAAGGTGGGCCATGTCATTGCAGCCAGTCCCACTACTGTGTCCAGTTGGTCCTGGACTTCCACTGGAAGAGCCTTCTTTACCATCATACGAAACAGGGTTTGGCTTGCTGCTGTTTCATCCCATGCTCCTCTTCTCTCCATGCCTTCTGTAGTTTTAATACAAATTCTGCTACACTCTCATTCTCTTCCAATTTGATCTTTTCCACTCTTCCTGGATCAGCCCGTGTTGGGTATGCACTCCGCAGGGCCTCCCAGATTTGATTACGGTGAGTCCCAAATGGGCTTGGATCATATTTCTGCCCCTCTGCTTCTCTTCTTAGGTCCACATTGTGGAAAATTTCAATCATCTTGGCCTTCCCCAATGACTGAGACAATATTGCTTTGACATCTCCCAGTGCCAGTACCTGTCCCATCGTTTGCTCTTCGAACCGTGTGATCCATTTTTGAGCTCCTTCACAAACACTTGGCAGTCTGCCAATTAATCCTGTCAGGTCCATGAATGACCCTGGGACATAAGCCACATCGTTTCCTTTTATTATTACTGGCATCTGGGATGCCTCCACCTGCTGCTCCTCCTTGTTTTCTGGGGGTCCTTCCCCTGCTCCTTGTTTCCGTGCAGACCTTAATTCCATAGTCAAAGGGAGTATTGCTTTCCTTGTCCTTCCTTTTTCTTCTCCTCTCACCTGGTCTTGCAGTTCTCTCAATGTCTGCCTGGCTTCCTCCACCTTTTGTTCCAGATTACAGCGTGCTTCTTTTATTTCTTTCTTGAGGTGGGCCAGTTCATTTTCATTTTTCTTCATTTTTATCTAACTTATCGCAGACAACTCCCCTTGTGTGTGCTCTAATCCACACACCTTCTGCATTATTTGGCCACGCAGGACTTTATCCTCTGACGCGTTTATTTCCATCTTTTCCAGTTTCTTCCTTGTATTTTCCAGTTCTTCTTCTATGTGTGCTTGTGTCTGCCCCCTCAGCTCTTCCATTGTTAAGCAACTGTCTTCCATTCTTTCTTCCATTCTCTCCATCCGTTCACTTATTTCACGGAATCCACCATCTCTTTTCCCTTTTGTTGTTGGCGTTAGTTTCACTTTCCCTGTTATGTGATACTCTTCTTCTTCCATTTCCGTTTCGATTACTTCCTCCTCTCTGTACTCGCCCTGCTTTTCTTTTTGAGGTGTGGGGTAGAACCCCTCCTTCTGCATGATTTCCACTTCATCGCCTCCTTCATCTGGGGCAGTAGCACTTGTTGTTTCATCATCATTTTCCCATTCACCCGGGTTGTCCCTCTGTAGAGACTCGCTCTCTTCGCTATTCGCTCTCGATGGCGGGCCTCTTGTCCAAGTATCTCTGGGTGCGGGCGTGCTTGTCTTGTCTTCCAATCCTAACCACTCCATTTTTCCTTTGTATTTTCCCTTTTCTAGATTCATCTGATACTCTCTCCACATGTCCGCTCCTGTCCCCGTTCTTCTATATGACGCTGGATCCCACGCCAGACTTTCCTTACTTCCTTCCAGACTTCCGTCCTTTTCGGATCCCTCTGGCCTAAAATGGGTCTGCTCCTGCTCTCGTTTCGAGCACTGCATGGCTGCTGCATTCTCTCCTCCTCTTTCATCTTCATTCTGTGTATATATTACTTTGCCTTCAAACTGTCCTTCCATTATCTCTAGTCTCACTGTCCGTGGTTGTCCTTCTTCTAATAGGACGGGATAGATTCCTGCTGTTCGTGCTGGGGGCACTTCTCTGTATGGGGGTGGTTTCTCCTGCTCCACAAGCTTCTCTGCCGGTGGGGCTGTAGCCCTTTCTCTCTTTTCATTTATAAGTGCTCTCTGCCGTTCCCCTTCCACCTGGAACCAATCCACAATTTCCTTCTTTCTGTCAGTCTTGTCCCTACTTTCTTTTTTTATTTCTCCCCAGCACTCTAGTCTTTCCTTCATCTTTTCACACCTTCCATTATTGAATGTGCCTTCTAGTGGCCACTGCAACTCCCCACGTGTCCGGTCACTCCATTTTTTTATATACTTTTTAATTTCTTTCTCTACTTCTCTGTGCCTTAGTATAATCACCCCTACGGGTGTGGTTGGTGTCTCCTCTCTACTCATGACACACCCTTGTCTGGCCCTATGGGCTTCACTTCTATGACCCAAGTTACTACTTAGAGGTGTCCAGGTCACCCTCGCATAGATTTTTCTTACAGTCACGCTTGGCCTTACTGGTTTTTTTCTGGATTGTTCTTCAAATATATTTATTTTATCAATCAAAAGTGCTGTTCCCAGACCTCTTTCCCACAGTACTACCCTGGGTTCAATTGTAATAATGACCTTTAGCCCCGAACAATAATTGCTCTGTATTGGTCTAGCTCCAAACACTTCTACCACCGGCTCTTCTTCCTCCCCGTATGGATCATCAATGAAATCATACACTGAAATCACTACCTCAGCCTCTCGGGGTTCGGGAGCTGCCAGTAACGCACGCAATATTGGGCCCAAAACACGAGGTCTCCAGAGTTTCTTAAGCTGTTCTACCCAATTTATTTCAGGAAACTGGTGACGCAATGCGGTTAACCTATCAAACGCTGTCAATGCCCACAGTTTATCACAAATCTGCTGTTCTGTCTGTCTCCTTTCAACTCCGTCTCTGTCTTTATAAGTTCTTTCGTCCCAAAAATGTGTTCTCAGTCCCTTTGTTTCTATTGCCAAATCTGCCATACACCGCGCTCACTGCTATTCTCTCTAGCCTCTTTTTTTTTTTTTTTTTTTTTCTTTCAGTTTTTCTCAACTTAACTCTCCTTCTGTGTAAAGGGCTTTCCCCTGCATCTATGTGTGTGTGTGTGTGCGTGTCTCTATTTGCGCTGCTTCTGTGAGTGTGTGTCTGCTGGGTTACTTACCCCTCCTCTCTTTCCTTTTTACAGCTTCTGCTTACAACAGTATTTATACTAGCAGATCTATATAACAGTACTGTTAATCACCTATCCATCCATGCCACTACTCCAACTCACGCTTCTATTTTCCTAACACAATTCCTAAACACACACACCTGCTGGGCGCAGCAATCCTTCCTTTCTTAACAACACATTCTCAACAATGGCACATCATCTAATTTCACACTAACATATCACATTAATACTTTAACACATTTTCCTCGGGTCCAACCCTGCGTTCCTGAAAACTAACTATACTGTTCTCCGCAGTGACTCACCGACATCCCTACCATGTGGACCTGTTTTCCGTATACAACAGCGGTATCTAGGGACAAATATTCCACCTGCGCAGGAATTTTCTCATACTCCACCTGCCTCAACCGGCAGGAATTTTTCTTCACTTGCCACCTGCTTTAGCCCACAGGAATTTTCTTGCACACACTTATTCACTTAACACTTCATAAGCCCAAAAAACAAAAACACCTCTCCGCTCGTTCTCATCTGTCTTCACCACCCTCTAATTCTTGGCGTGAGGCCAACTGCCTTCACCCTTCCCAGGGCCACTCTACTCAGGCTACAGATATAGATTTAACACAGACTTTGAATATAACAGGTGTCTGCTTACCTTTCTGTTTTGATGCCGGCAATCTGCAGCCCGTAGTAGTTGCGGTCCTAGCTCAGGTTTTCGGACTCACATCAGCCTTCCCACGCAAGTTCCTGGGTTTCGGCACCAATAAATATGTCGGAACTCAGAGCCCCCTCCGAGTGGACATATCACAGGGTGGAATTTTGTCTGTATCTATTACTCTTAGCTTTCCCAATAACCTCCACAATCTATAAAACTTAGCCGAAATAAAAGAGATCTCAGTCAACAGATGAGAAGAAGCGGGTTTCTTTATTCAGTCATGCAGTCAACAACATGCATATCTGAAGAGAGCAGCTGGTCTCTCCAACCCCGAAAAAGTCCCCTCTACTTATACCCCAGGCACCCCAGGGCGCCTCCTTTTCTCTAATTTAAATATTTCCAGCAATTTCCCATTATATTCAGTGTATGGCTACTTTAGTCCCTCCTTCCTTAGTTTACATACGTTTTCCCAGTTCCCATTATTTTCGCATTTGTCCCGATACCGCCCCTAAATTGATACCATCCTCCCCTCGATGACGTCAATTTTCCTCCTCACCAGTTCCCCTTATTTTTAGGCTAAGTCAACCATTTTTATAAAAATTGGCGCTTACTTATAGGCGCCACTTCCTTATTGACTTCATTTGACCATCACCTCTTAAAGGTGCTTCCTCGGCTCATCCTGACCTTGCGCGTTGCCCCCCACAACAATGTGTAAGTACCTTGCTCTCTTCCTCTATGTCATGATGACTTTTCTCTCTACCTACTTGATCTAAGTTTTGTTTTACTAATTTTAAACTAAGCTGTGCCATTAAGCTGCCTCATATCCTTTTCTCTTTTTTTTATCACTGTTGGTTGCTAGTATTCCAATGCTATTGTCTCCTCTACCTGCCTATCACTGTCATGTCACAGTGACCTGGCCTACTCCCCACACTGTGTTCCTTCTGCCTTAGTACACGCTCTCTTTTGCTGACTACATAGTCACACAATATGCACTTCACTCATCTTTACTCATTTCCCATTATTTTTTCTAGCTCAGTCAGCCCGCCGCGCTATCTTCCGGAGAAGTCCCAGGGGTGCTCTGCAACGCTATCGCCAGTATCAGCTATCCTGTTTGGCCATTGAACTTACTGGTTTCCTGGAGCACCTATCTGAATCCTCTATTCCTGAGTCTCCTTACCTCGCTCACCATATCGTGAGAGATACCATCTGTCTTGATCAGAGCACCCAATTTCACCCCACAACCTGTGATCAGTCTACTCAGTCCTTCTACTGGCATTGGACACGCACCACCTCTCAAGGCGTCCAGACTGAGGATTTCCCTGTTGAGATTTCCTCTAATGATTCTTCCTCCGACTCCTCTTCATTTCCTAATTCCCCTGACATTCCCCAACTTTCTCCTGAATTTGTGCCTATGCCTTACAGTGTTCATGATATTCCTCAGTCTTCTCCTGACTATTCGCCCCCAACTTCACCCACTGATTACTCTCCAACTTCTCCTCAGGATCCCGAGATTCCGTCTTCTACAACTGACCCTCCGGTCCCACTGATCCCATTGGATAGGCTGGCTGACTGAGTTGTAACTCCTAATGTTTCAATAAATCTCTCCTCTTTTCTGTTCCTTCAGTCCCAGTGTGGTTATTACGCTAGCATGCTGCCATTAATAATTCTGCATGTTTACTATGAGGCTATATCTGATTATTATAGCTATTTTTAATCAGAGTTAACTACTTACTACGTAATAAATGGCTAAATTATTCTTGATAGATACACACTACTCTTTTAGGCAGAATATTGCCAAGTCAGAGCTTAGAGCATTGAGTACATTAGCACTTAAGCTACTTTTAAGGCTAGGTATATAATTCAAAGCTGGGTATATTATATTTTCTCCGACAAAGACTCAGTCAGGTAGACCAAGAAAGATTTCACCAACTACTGCCAGAAGATTTGTTCAGGATGCAAAGAAAATCCCAGGAGAAAGCCGTTACTCTGCCCATGCTACAAAAAGGCCCGCTTTCAGTACACCAGACAACAGCTAGACAAGCCTCACAGCTTCTGGAGCAGAGTCATTTGGAGTGATGAGATCAAAATTAAACTTTATAGTCACAACCATAAACGCTATGTTTGGAGAGGAGTCAACAAGGCCTATGGTGAAAAGTGATCTCTTATGATTTAGGGCTGTGTGAGCTCCAGTGGCACAGGAAATTAGTCAAAATTAATGACAAGATGAATGCAGCATGTTATCAGAAAATACTGGCAGACAATTTGCATTCTACAGCAGGAAAGCTGCACATAGGATGCTCTTAGATGTTCCAACATGATCCAAAGCACAAGGTGAAGTTGACCTTCCAATGGCTACAGCAAAAAAGGTGAAGGTTCTGGAGTGGCCATCACAGACTCCTGACCTCAATATTATTCAGCCACTTTGGAGAGATCTCAAACGTGCAGTTAGGGCAAGACAACCAAAAAATTTACAGGAACTGGAGGCATTTTGCCAAGACGAATGGACAGCTATACCACCTGAGAGAAATAAGGACCTCATGCACAATTATTACAAAAGACTGCATGCCATCATTGATGATAAAGAGGGCAATACACGATATTAAGAACTAAAGGTATGCAAACTCTTGAACAGGGATTATTTCCTCATTTTCTTTATTGTCATGTTGTGTTTGACTGTGCATTTCTGTCATGCCTTACATATGATCTTGAGTCCTATAAGAAAGAAAATAAATTTGGTTTGCCTTCTCACTCATGTTTTCTTTAAAAAAGTTTTACACATCTTGCAAATTCTCCCAAGGTATGCAAATTTTTGAGCACAACTGTGTATATATATTTAATGGATTAAATTACACTGTTTTGACTGTCAAAGATTCTTGTCATTTTGTGTAAACAATTAAACAAGTGATCAATAAAAACATGGATTGTGTGCTGCTTATACAGGGGTTGGACAATGAAACTGAAACGCCTGGTTTTAGACCACAATAATTCATTAGTATGGTGTAGGGCCTCCTTTTGCGGCCAATACAGCATCAATTCATCTTGGGAATGACAGATACAAGTCCTGCACAGTGGCCAGAGGGATTTTGAGCCATTCTTCTTGCAGAATAGTGGCCAGGTCACTACGTGATGCTGGTGGAGCAAAACGTTTCCTGACTCGCTCCTCCAAAACACCCCAAAGTGGCTCAATAATATTTAGATCTGGTGACTGTGCAGGCCATGGGAGATGTTCAACTTCACTTTCCTGTTCATCAAACCACTCTGTCACCAGTCTTGCTGTGTGTATTGGTGCATTATCATCCTGATACATGACACCGCCTTCAGGATACAATGTTTGAACCATTGGGTGCACATGGTCCTCCAGAATGGTTCGGTAGTCCTTGGCAGTGACACGCCCATCTAGCACAAGTATTGGGCCTAGGGAATGCCATGATATTGCAGCCCAAACCATCACTGATCCACCCCCATGCTTCACTCTGGGCATGCAACAGTCTGGGTGGTACGCTTCTTTGGGGCTTCTCCACACCATAACTCTCCCGGATGTGGGAAAGACAGTGAAGGTGGACTCATCAGAGAACAATACATGTTTCACACTGTCCACAGCCCAAGATTTTCGCTGCTGGCACCATTGAAACCGACGTTTGGCATTGGCACGAGTGACCAAAGGCTTGGCTATAGCAGCCCGGCCATGTACATTGACCCTGTGGAGGTCCTGATGGACAGTTTTGGTGGAAACAGGAGAGTTGAGGTGCACATTTAATTCTGCAGTGAGTTGGGCAGCTGTGGTTTTATGTTTTTTGGATACAATCCGGGTTAGCACCCGGACATCCCTTTCAGACAGCTTCCTCTTGCGTCCACAGTTACTCCTGTTGGATGTGGTTCGTCCTTCTTGGTGGTATGCTGACATTACCCTGGATACCGTGGCTCTTGATACATCACAAAGACTTGCTGTCTTAGTCACAGATGCGCCAGCGAGACGTGCACCAACAATTTGTCCTCTTTTGAACTCTGATATGTCACCCATAATGTTGTGTGCATTGCAATATTTTAAGCAAAACTGTGCTATTACTCTGCTAATTAAACCTTCACACTCTGCTCTTACTGGTGGAATGTGCAATCAGTGAAGATTGGCCACCAGGCTGGTCAAATTTAGCCATTTTTTTTTTTGTTTCAGTTTCATTGTCCAACCCCTGTATATTTTGACTGATTATTTGATTTATGACTTGTAATATTTGAATTTGTGAATATGTAAAATAAATAATGGGGTGAGGTTAGGGGAGCGTTCTGCAAAAACATGAAAAACAACATTCTATTTCTGTGAAGAAAACTTTCCTGGCAAAACAAAATCAAACTTAAAAAATGTATGTTCTGGCAACCAAAAATTGTCTTAATGTTTTTTATTACTTCTGTCTATGTTTAATAACTACTACTACTACTACTACTACTACTACTACTACTAATAATAATAATAATAATCCTCTTTGCTCATTTCACTGGTGAAGTGAACGACACTCCCAAACCCAGGGGTTCATGATATTGCCCATTTTTATTTTTATTTTTTTTAAGAAGAAGATGACATCAGATACCCAGAACATTAGATACATAGAACACCTGAGAATTTTGTACGTCACTGAACACATCACGGGGATTAAACAGACAGACAGTGAAAGGATTTTATTTTAATATAGGAATATTGTTAATTGGATTTCGTGTCTTGTTTTTCATCATATATACTGTATGCAGCATCATATTCTTTGTGATTTCCTTCACATAAATATTGTGTTCATTTTGTTATTGTTGAAATCATTTCTCCCCCAGAGTGCTGTGTGGATGACTGAAGTCCTGAAAGAGAGGGAGGCTCAGATTGAGCTGAAAAAAAGAAAAGAAATTGAGGCTAAAAAAGAAGAAAAGATCTTGGCCATGATCGCACGAAACACGGAGCTGGCTTTACAGGAGCAGCGAGAGAAAGCTGAGGAGAGGAAGCAGAAGCGCCTGGCTCATGCTGAGTTTTTGAAACAACAGGAAAGTATCAGATTAACCAACATATGCACAGTATTATAGCTATTAGTTTCTGGTGTAACAAAGTAGTTGAGAAACCACAAAATTTTGCTTTGATTTAAATGAGAGCTAACATGTTACCTCTGTTTTGCTCAGTGAGGAGCATGTGTGCTATAACTGTGTCTTATTTTTATTCTTCTTATTATTATTCTTATGTTTATTAGGGTTATGGAGCGTGACCAGGCAAGAGAGAAGGAGATGATGGAAAAGAAGAAAAACGCAAAAGACCTCAAGCATTTCCAAGAGCTTTATGAAATGGAACAAACCATGCTCAAGCAGAAGAAGCAAGAGGAGAAGAGAAAGAACAGGAAGGCTTTTAAAGTAATTACTTCTCAAACTTGGGGGCAGCAAGTAGAAAATGTGCAGAAGCTGTATCTCAGTTTTTAGGGGAAAAAATGGTCATTTTATGAAATGTGATTTGATCAAATCTAAAAAATAATCTACAGGGTTGGGTTCAGTTCCCTCCTCTGCCCTGTGTGCTCTCCGTTTGCATGTTCTCATGTTATTTAATTGAATATTGTGATAGATTTTTGTCAATGTATAGACCTCTAGATTGCACTAAAATAAGTCTAATCTCCTGTATGTTTTTTATCTTTAATCAGGAAGAGTTGGCCAATAAGAAAATCTTCCAAGCGCCTAACGCCAAGAAACAGGAGATGGAAGAAGAGAAACGGAAGCTTGTTGTTGAGGCCAGAAGGAGAAGAAGGAAGCTGCTGTGTTGAGGAGTATTGCTGAAAACAGAGAAGCTGTGGTAAATTCCAGTTTTGGGAATATGTTAAACTATAAGGAGTCAAAGCAAGACAATATTTTACCTTTAATGTTTCAATGGTTTACACTTTTTAAATGGTTTCTTTTACTTGGGTATTTTTTGGTGCATTTAAATGTATTTTTGTCTCCAATTATACCATTTTAGCATAAAGAGCTGGAAGCAGAAGGAGAAGCAGGAGTCTGCTGAGACGCTTGAAGCAAACAAAGCAGCAGATCTCCTCTACCATCAAACTCAGAAAATCAAGGCCCAGAAAAAGAAAGAGGCAGTCAAACTGCTACAAGACTCATATGTCCATCAGATGGTCAGTCAGCTCATTTTTTTCTCTAGTTTTATATCAGGACTTTATTTAACTTTACATTTCTTTAGACTTTATTTAACATAACTACAAACTCCACTTTTGTTGGCATCTAGAATGAGAAGCATGCGAAGAAGCAGCTCAGGGAAAAACAGAAGCAGGAATGTAAAGTGAGGAATGCACAGCTTATTGCAGAGGAAGAGAAGCAGTTTCAGACTTATGCCAAGGATGTGATAGAGACAGCTAGGAAGGGTCAGAGGAACACCTCCATCCTGTACAAGGCCTCAAAAGTGGGCATGTGACCTGTGTTTGGAGTCATTACCGAGTTACCAAGTACAGGATAAATCAGGAGTTCAGCTGCCCAGTTATGTGCGCAGAAAGAAGCTGGATGTGACTACCTACATGCAGGAGTCTAGAAAGCGGCTGGGATTTACTGGGTGACCGTGAGCAGTATTGCTGATGTTCTGACAAAACAAACAGAACTTCTCTTTCAGCTGAATTCGGGTTCCCAGGCAAATTCCAGATAAAATATGTCACATGATCAAAGCTACATAATATTTTTCTCTCTGGGGATAGATCTGGATGGACAGCCTGTGACCCAGTCAGTTTCCAGCAGGAAGCAATTAGTGCTATGTCAATAATGAGCTCAGAAACAATACTGACATATTAGTTCCTCAAGAGCTCTTGGTTGCACAATACTTCCTGATTATAAACTGTAATAATACTGTACAGGCGAGTTATACACTGATCAGCCATAACATTATGACCACCTGCCTAATATTGTGTTGGTCCCCCTTTTGCTGCCAAAATAGCCCTGACCTGTCGAGGCATGGACTCCACTGAAGGTGTGCTGTGGTATCTGGCACCAAGATGTTAGCAGCAGATCCTTTTAGTCCTCCAAGTTGCGAGGTGGGGCCTCCATGGATCAGATTTCTTTGTTCAGCACATCTCACAGATGCTCGATTGGATTGAGATCTGGGGAAACTGGAGGCCAAGTCAACACCTCAAACTCATTCTTGTGCTCATCAAACCATTCCTGAACCATTTTTCCTTTGTGGCACGGCGCATTATCCTGCTGAAAGAGACCACAGCCATCAGGGAATACAGTTTCCATGAAAGGGAAACATGGTCTGCAACAATGCTTAGGTAGGTGGTACATGTCAATGTAACATCCACATGGATGGCAGGACCCAAGGTTTCCCAGTAGAACATTCCCCAAAGCATGACACTGCCTCTGCTGGCTTGCCTTCTTCCCATAGCGCATCCTGGTGCTGTGTGTTCCCCAGTTAAGCAACGCACACAAACGTGGCCATCCACGTGGTGTAAAATAAAACGTGACGTTCATCAGACCAGACCACCTTCTTCCATTGGTCCAGTTCTGATGCTCACATGCTCATTTTTGGCACTTTTGGCACTTTTTTCCTTCCTTGGACCACTTTTGATAGATACTGACCACTGCAGACCAGGAACACCCCACAAGAGCTGCAGTTTTGGAGATGCTCTGATCCAGACATCTAGCCATCACAATTTGGACCCTGTCAAACTCACTCAACTCTGTTGTTAACTTCTCTACAGTGAATAGAAAAATTCCTTCCACTAAGTGTTGCTCTGATTCATATTCAGTACTTTTATTGAGTGGAAAATCATCATGAAAAGACATTTTAACAGAAATAATTCTTATAGGGACCAGCTCATGTTGGAGTAGAGGGTAATGAGGAGGTGGATATTATAATTATTATAAGCAGGCTATAAAACACTGAAAAAAACGATATAAATATAGCAGTGATTAACTCTGAAGACAAAGGATTAATCAAAATAGCTGTTGGAGTTATTATATTAATGCGTAATTGTTGTTCCGGACACTAGAGGGCGTATCTGAGTATTTTGAATGGATTGTGTCTGGAAGAGAGTCTGGAAGAGTGTTACGTGTTGTCTTGAATAAAATATTTGTTGGACTTAAGTATCGGAATGCTTCCTTTTTTGTTTGCAAAGCTAAATGGACAATAAATGGATTGGCATATCCAATTTTATCCCGAAGGTATGGACAAAGTGTTTATTTTATTGAATGAAGATAGTGTGATTTATTGCCCTTTCTGCCCTGTAGTATAGACTGCACCTCCTTACCTAGTGTAATAGTTAAGGTGTTGTGGGTGTTCGGGGTTAATAAGAATAATAAAACACGGACACTATGACGAGCTCTTCATTCATAACATTTTTTCTTACCCAAAAAAGTCACTGCTCAATATATTTCAGCAAAATAAAAGTCCCTTAGACTCTTCCCAGTAAAAAATAAAAGTCCATTCATAAATACAAAATATTATTAACAAAACATAGACGAAAATACTTATATATATATATATATTATATATATATATATATATATATATATATATATATATATATATATATATATATATATATATAATTGTTTTTAATTATTTCATTTTATTTTTTAAATTATTATTAAATAATCCATAAAGGAAGTTTCTATGCACTAACCCCAATCCTCATCTCAGACAATCCCACGTGGGTCTCGAGCCCCGGGTTCTGTGCACGGATCCTACTCTCCGGATCACCATCGGCTGTCAAGTCTACAGAAAGAGACTTGAGAAGAAAACCCCAATGGATTTCCGAAGATTTCTACCGGACGTGAACTGGACTCTCCGTGAGCTGGCCTGTGCTGCGGGGCTGCTGGGTGTCTCTGCAGGTGCAGGTTACTGCATTTAGCGCTACTTGTGGAGATGAAGCGCTCCTCCTGACCAGCTCACGGTAGGATGATTTGACTTTAATATCATAGTGTTTTTACAATAAATCATGTTTAAGGTACACTGTGTTACAGTCTAATGTTATCTAGTTAATCAGCAGTATCCTCTTTTTGCCGCGAATTAGCCTAATGCTAGTTACCGTGCTAGCGAACTCAGCCATAGGAATAAACTACACAGCAAAAATAGTTAACGGAATTGATGACATTGGCTTAAGAATTTATTTTATTTCAGCAATAGAATGTTTACCTCACTGGTCGGTCACTTTTAACAATAATGACTACTGGTTTTACACTAAATCATGGTTAGCATAGTGATTAGCTAGCTCACGCGCCACGTTTACCGCTTTAAATGACGGTGTATTTGTTGTCCTAATGTTATTTATCTAGAGAATTTGTCTGTGTTTCATTATTACACAAATTACATGTTAAATTAATGTACTTTTTAATGTCATTAATGTCTTTTTGGTACAAATGTGTTATCTGCCTTTGGAATGTAGTTCATCGTGTACACTATCATAGTGAGTATAAAGATAGTTAGATTGCTGAACTCGGATAAACGTTTTAATAATTATACACTATAATATTAATACTCGACAGCTAAATATTCTATTGTGTAGAATAAAACATTAAAACCAGCAGATCGCAAAATATTATCTTTTATTGTTAATGCTTGGGCATGAAGTATACAGTTTAATAGTTAGCTGAATGCTAATGCACTTGAAAACATGGCTACTCATTTTAAGATCTCAACACGATACAATATTTCTCCTAATTTTACCTACTAACTAATAAACCTGGCTCTGGGTTTTACATGTACAATAGAAAATGTTAGTTGTAATTGAAGTCACAGAAAACTCATTTTTTACAGACTCTGTGGATGTGCTGGGAGAATCACTTGATACTCCCTCTGTCCTCCAGGTATGTGTCAGATACATAGTCCTATTTATCTGACTATATTTATCCTATTTAGCTGCAGCTGAGACACACACACACGTCTTTACAAGTTCTAATGTTTAGAATTGTTTTTCTATTTCTAGTCAGTGGACAATAAGAGAGACATCCTCATGGTGTTAAGGGGTCCAGAGAGTGGACTGTGTGAAACCACACAGACGTACATCTTGAATCACGAAGTAATCACAGTCTTTATTACTCTGATGAAGAGAATTGACATTAATGATTATTAGAAGAGAACTTTAGTGAAAAAGATCTTGAGTTTCAGTTGATTTTGCTGTGCATTTGCAGGGAATCCCTTATGATATCTGTGTTGAGGACTGTTTCACTGGCATTAAGGTAAGGGATTGTTTGTTATGGCATCACAAATCTTTTGTTAATTGCAGTAATTAATTGTGTTCACTTTAAAATGTCTTTTAAGAGTGTATCTGGGAGGGTTACAGAATACATTTGCTGTAACTGCATGGAATCATCCGTCCTTGTGGCACCGGAGGATTATGTGGAAAATTTATTACATATTATTTATTATTATTTGTTCAGTATCTATATATTTTTAGTATGTATGTTAAGAATCTTTAATAATATATATTAATAATTTTTATTTATTTATTTAATAAATAAATAAATATGGACCTGCACATACCTGCATGTGACTGCAGATGGACAGGTGGACACTGCCACTTGGGTGAAGGAAGATGTTTGCTCTCCTCATAGAGCGACTCTGAGGTATTTCTGTGTTTCCAAACTGATGTGTATCTTCATAGGCTGCTATGTTCCTGAATGGGATAGTTTTAATGATTCATTGCTAATTTGCCTTGCAGGAGTGTGAGGAGAGATTTAGCCCAGAGGAGACGGAGGTGCCCTTTATTAGGTACAATCCTCTTCCCAGTTTAATGGTGTAATGGTGTTATTTATGTGTAACATACACTAAGCATTTTCATTGTTCCTTAACTGCCTACTTTCAGACAGAGAGGTGACGGATATCGGCTTGAAGCTGCCTGCTCTCCGCCAGGCGTTTGCTGTGAGTAAAACCTTTGTGTCGCTGCTTTTATTGCACAGGTAAAGTCCACTCTGCTTTAACTTATATTGTGTGCTGTCTTGTATTCAGACTATGTTCGGCTGCATGCTTAATCAGAACTTCCTGTTTCTGACCGGAAAGAAGATCGTGATGCAACTGGCAGCAGCTAAAAACCAGGTGAATTTTATTCTCCTATCAATAGTTAATTTTCTGTTTTATTATGATCACAGTTTGTTATGAATGAAGGACATTCTTAGGAAATATATTCAAATAAAATGTCCATAATGAAAATTTGGGCTATGTGTTCTATCATCTGTGTATCTTTAAAGGAAAACTGGACATGCATGCAGGGTTTAAAATAAGTAGCCATGTTGAACACCGTAGACAAAGTGAGTTATAGAGATTTGTTTTTGTTTCGCTTCCACTGGACACAGGTCATGTACAGTTGGCCTACGAGGCGCTGATCCGGTTCCTGAGGACATCGTCTAACCAGGAATCAATTGCAGCAGAGCTCTCTGGGGCCGGCATAAGCTTGCAAATGCCTGTAGAAAATGACTTGTTTAAATATCAAAGATTTTGATATCATAGAACTGCCACATGTAAAGCAATGTATATGTAATGTCATTTTTTTGAATTTTTCACGTTTGTGCAGCTCCAACATTTCAACGTTTTGGACGTGTTCTATGAATTGCTCATCGTCGGCTATTACGGGAACGGCTTTACACCTGAGACAGTAAGTGTCTTATCAGAAGATTTCTAAATTATGCCTGAATGTTGAATATTTTTCTTGTATTTAGAATTTTCCCAGTGATGATATATGGCACTAATGGAGCTTGTTGTCTTTCTTTCTCAAAGTTTGAGGGAGGATTCTTACAGCAGCTGATGGCACTCTTCAGCATGTGGGACCTGGATGTGTGGGAGCCTGCAGCAGAGCTGTATTTTACAGTGCTTATTGTAAGTGTGGAATATCTTCTGATGCCACGATACACAATTTCATAGCTTTGTATCTCTAAGTCAGTGACACTGTTGGATTTGTGTTTAATGTGTGTGTGTGTGTGTGTGAAAAGTGTGATTTCTGTGGCTTTGAGTTTACACAGAGTGGTGTGAAAAACAAAACACACTGAGTGATTGACAGTTCTGTGGGTGGAAATGCTTTGTTGATAAGATAGCTCAAAGTAAAATAGCCAGATTGGATCGAACTACCATTACACCACTATAACCTTCAGGTGGATGGGCTACAACAGCAGTAGACATTAGGTTTTGAGACTATTATGGGGACAGACCTACCCAGAGACTCACTTTAAGCTTTAACTATAGTTTCTAGGAATGTGTGCTCCATATTAGCCTCAAATTCCTGTTCTTGGCTGACAGGAGTGGAGTCTGATGTGGTCTTAGCCTAGTTTTGATGTGGATGACACTTTTCTGCTGACCACAGTGGTAGAGTGCTTATTCAAGGTGCTGTAGTCTTCCAGTTAGCTCAAACCAGCCTGGTGATTCTCCTCTGATCAGCAAGATGTTTCAGAATACAGACTCTACACTCAGAGGTTTTTTTCTGTTTTGTTCTTTCAAACCATTCTGTGTAAAGAATCCTCCGGTCCTAGATAGCCGCAGTCCTGCAGATTTCAGCTCCAACCCTAATCAAACACACCTGAACAAGCTAATCAAGGTCTTCAGGATTACTAAGGCTACAGGCAGGTGAGTTTTTTTTTTTTTTTTTCCAGGGCTGGAGCTGAAATCTGCAGGACTGTGGCTCTCTAGGACCGAACTTGCCTACCCCTGCTCTAGAGAGTGTTGAGGGTGAAAATTCCAAGAGATCAGCATTTTCAATTGTATGTATTGATGTATTGTGCTGCTGTCACATGACTGGCTGATTGGATAAATGCATAAATGAGCAGGTGTATAGGTGTATTAAAGTGGACAGTGAGTGTAAGTTATACTTAATAGGTTAATTGCCTTTTCATTCATCCGTCAGATTCCATACTTATTTCCATTACTAACCCCACATTTGCCCCACATAGCTCAAGCTCTCCACAAGTAGGTATAAATAAATTTTGTTATATTTTAGCTAAGACTGTATATAAATCTCTCGTCTTTTTTTTAACTGGTCTTCAGGACTCAAGAACATCTTTTTTAGCCTGTGTAGAATTTTTCCCTCTCCCTTTATCAATCCCACAACCCTAATTTCCCCCTTATCCCTCTATATAGGATGCTGTATCTACGTTCTACATAATCATCTGTTAATAGTTCTTTATCTGTAAATAGTTTTATCTTTTAGTGTAGTGTGTATATAAATTAATTCATTAAAATATTTTATTAGCATCTATTGAAGCCTCATTCTGATCATTTCTATTCATCAATATACAGTGTTCCTTTAAAAGGTAACCCAAACACACAGAATGAATTTCTCATTAATATACATATATCATAATCCTTTTTAAAGAATGACTGAAACTGTGAAAAATGTCAAATAACAAAATTCTAATTTTTATAGCCTTCACAAATTTAAGAGATCCAGATTGTAGAAAAGTCTGTTTATAATTTCTAATTGTTGAAAATAAAACTCTGTGACATGACATGAATTTTGTGTTAGTGAAATTGTTTATATGGAATAGTATTGAAAAAAACAGACTGTTTCTGATTTATAGACACCCAAGAAAACATTTGTACACAAAAGTAGAGCCTTGAAGAATGAAGCTGGTCCTCATTCAGACATCCACATTCTTGAGAAAACTGGAATTTTATGTTGACTTTCAAGATCCTGATTGCTGAAGGAAAATGACTGAATGATTAAAGCTGAAATATTTCATCTGCTTCCTACTCCTATAATAGTCTGTATCTCAAAAATCTTACACCCACAGAATTATCAGATTCTTATCATTCCAAGGTCTTGTGATGTGAATTGAAAAAAACAAAACAACTTGCTAATATTACAGTAATGTTTGATCTCTTTAATGCAACTGGATTGAGAAACAAGCCCACAAAGCTGTTGCAGTAGAATTGCTTGTAAATAGTAACATGACTTTTTCTAGACTTTCTGTAGAGGCTGGGGAAAGCTCATCTCCCATCCCCAGTAGCTGTGTCACTGCCCAGTTTGGGAACTGCACCGTCTCTGACCGCTAGACTCTGCAGCAGAGAAACGTTTAATTTCACTGTGTACTGCATCAGCTGTATATGATTGATTGAAATAACAATAAAAGCTCCTTGAGTTGAAATATCAAGTCATGTCAAGATGTTTCATTTTGACTTACTGAAAGAAAATCAAGAGCTGAATTTTTTACTTATGCAAAATTACTCCTTAAATCTTAGGTTGCACATTCACAGTAGGGGAAGCCATGATGATGATGATTATTATTATTATTATTATTATTATTATTATTTGGAAATCTCCCCTAGCTTCTAAAGAGTTCATGTTATAATTCCATGTGTTTTCACCTCATAATTATAATATTTTCAACAAGACTTGAAGGCACCTTTTGTGAATGTGGTCAACAGCAAGCAGTAAATTACATACACTTTATTTAGTTTTTTCATGAGGTTATAAATATGTCATGATATAATTTACACACATATTTATCATACATACAGCGATCAGCTTCAACATAAAAAACACAGGCATGATACTGTGTAGCTCCTCCAGTGAGGTGGGACCTCAGGAATCAGACTTGTTGGTCTAGCACCACCCACAGATGGTCTGTTGGATTGAGATCTGGGGAATTTGAAGGCTAAATCAACACCTTTTGGGAATGCTCTGACCAAGTCATGTAGCCATTACAATCTGGCCCTTGTCAAAATTGCTCAGATCCTTATGCTTCCTATTTTCCTTAGTTCCTTAATTTATTCTGGTAGCTCATGTACTCTAATCAGCCATGACATTATGACCACCTTCCTAATATTTTATTGGTCGGCCCAAAACAGCCCTGACCCGTCGAGGCATGGACTCCACTAGATCCCTGAAGGTGTGCTGTGGTATCTGGCACCAAGATATTAGCAGCAGACCCTTTAAGTCCTGTAAGTTGTGAGGTGGGGCCTCCATGGATAGGAATTGTTTGTCTATGGACATCTGTGGAAATTGGAGGCCAAGCCAATACCTCAAACTCGTTGTGCTCATCAGTAGTGGTATGGGCATTGTGCCTTAACACACAAAATCTCTGGGGTTTTTTGTATCTTGTCTACTTCATGCACTTGGTGACTTTTCTATCCTATTTCTTTGAGGGTGGAGTCATCAGTGAGTATCTCAGAGACTTGACTTGAGCAAAACGGTCAATTACCATGCTAGTATTTAATAATAATAGTAATAATAATAGTAATAGTAATAAGGTAGTTGAACTTTATAAAGCAGGAAAAGGATATAAAAAGATGAAAATGCCAGTCAGTACTGTTCTTCTTCTTCTTTCGGCTTTTCCCTTCAGGGGTCGCCACAGCGAATCATCTCTCTCCACCTATCCCTATCTTCAGCATCCTCAACACTTACACCCACTAGCTTCATATCCTCATTTATTACATCCATATACCTCCTCTTTGGCCTTCCTCTTTGCCTCCTACCTGGCAGCTCCATGTCCAACATTCTCCTACCAGTATACTCACTCTCCCTCCTCTGAACATGTCCAAACCATCTTAACCTGGCCTCTCTAACTTTGTCCCCCAAACGTCCAACATGAGCTGTCCCTCTGATGTACTCGTTCATAATCCTGTCCAACCTTGTCACTCCCAAAGAGAACCTCAACATCTTCAGCTCTGCTACCTCCAGCTCTGACTCCTGTGTCTTCCTCAGTGACATTGCCTCTAAACTATACATCATGGCCGGTCTCACCACTGTCTTATACACCTTCTCCATGATTCTCGCTGAAATTTTTCTATCACACAGAACTCCCGATACCTTTCTCCACCCATTCCAACCTGCCTGCACTCGCTTCTTTACCTCTTTCCCACACTCTCCATTACTCTGGACTGTTGACCCCAAGTACTTAAATTCCTGTACCTTCTTCACCTCTTCACCCTGTAATCTTACCAGTCAGTACTGTTCAAACTCTGAAAAAGAAGTAGAAAATAAGAGCTTCCGCTGATACTAAGCCTCAGTCAGGTAGACCAAGAAAGATTTCACCCACTACTGCCAAAATAATTGTTCAGGATGCAAAGAAAATCCCAGGAGAAAGCCGTTACTCTGCCCATGCCGTAAAAAGGCCCGCTTTCAGTACACCAGACAACACCTAGACAAGCCTCACAGCTTCTGGAGCAGAGTCATTTGGAGTGATGAGATCAAAATTAAACTTTATAGTCACAACCATAAATGCTATGTTTGGAGAGGAGTCAACAAGGCCTATGGTGAAAAGTGATCTCTTATGATTTAGGGCTGTGTGAGCTCCAGTGGCACAGGAAGTTAGTCAAAATTAATGACAAGATGAATGCAGCATGTTATCAAAAAATACTGGCAGACAATTTGCATTCAACAGCAGGAAAGCTGCACATGGGATGCTCTTAGATGTTCCAACATGATCCAAAGCACAAGGTGAAGTTGACCTTCCAATGGCTACAGCAAAAAAGGTGAAGGTTCTGGAGTGGCCATCACAGACTCCTGACCTCAATATTATTCAGCCACTTTGGAGAGACCTCAAACATGCAGTTAGGGCAAGACAACCAAAAAATTTACAGGAACTGGAGGCATTTTGCCAAGAAGAATGGACAGCTATACCACCTGAGAGAAATAAGGACCTCATGCACAATTATTACAAAAGACTGCATGCCATCATTGATGATAAAGAGGGCAATACACGATATTAAGAACTAAAGGTATGCAAACTCTTGAACAGGGATTATTTCCTCATTTTCTTTATTGTCATGTTGTGTTTGATTGTGCATTTCTGTTATGCCTTACATATGATCTTGAGTCCTATAAGAAAGAAAATAAATTTGGTTTGCCTTCTCACTCTTTATGTTTATATCTTTACATGTTTTCTTTAAAAATGTTTTACACATCTTGCAAATTCTCCCAAGGTATACAAACTTTTGAGCACAACTGTGTATATATTTTAATGTATAAATTACACTGTATACTGACTGTCCCAGGGGTTCATGCAATTGCCGATTTTTTTTTTTTAAGAAGAAAAAAAAGATGACGCCAGACAGGGGCGTCGCTAGGGCTATTCATTCTGATGATTTTAATCTAGCCCCGAATGTTTTATCCCGAATTTTGCCACTGGAGTGTAGAGGAATTAATGAAATGTTAATCGTTTTAGTTGAGCACTGTTGCCGTTTACTGTACACGATTTTGACTGATTTCTTTCTCCGCACGAGGGCGCGCACACACACACACACACACACACACACACACACACACACACACACACACACACACACACGCTCACGCGCCAAAATACCGCGAGAGTGTGTGCTGGACTATCCTCTAGAACTGCTCTCGCGATACTGTAATGTCCTACACCTTTCACACCACGTGACTAAACACCTTATTATTCAGATAAAAGTCTAACTTCTAGTATTTAATGTTAACAAAGTTGATAAAAGTCGGCTAACAAATGTATGTTGTGTCAAAAAGGAGGGCCCCTGTCTCTGATTCTGAAAACCCCTGACATATAGGACCCGTTTGATTATTATTCAATACCCAAGATGTACAAAAGCCTTAAATTAAATAATCCTAAAGATATATCTAAATAAAATATTAACTGTTAAAGCGCTAAGACATTACAGTCTGAACATCATGACTTTCTATTATTCAACTAATGCAGTATTTAAGTTAAAATACATACATGGCTTAGGGGAACAATGGGCCAAAACAGACTCCATCATTCGGCTGTTCTGTCTATTGAAAAAGGAATTCTCAGCATTATAAATACTAGTATGGTAATTGACCGTTTTACTCAAGACACTGAGATGCTCTCTGATGCTTCCACCCTCAAAATAATAGGATAGAAAAGTCACCAAGAGCATGAAGTAGACAAGATACAAGCAGCAAGACAGATGAGAGAATGAGAGATGAGAGAACAATAAGAGAAGCTGTGAAAAATAAAAATAAAAATAAATAAAGAATAGTACATATAGTAGTGCCAGCATAAATCAGGAACGAAATAATAGGTGCACGTATAATATAGATTATTGTAAAATAATAGTAATAATAAAGGATCTACACGGCACTGCTTCACACACAATCTGTAAAAGAGATAATATTCCACGGCATACCTGTGTGAGAGAGAAAATGTAATGACTTTAACGAACTCCTTTTTTAGTAGCAAGACGCTGAAATGATGTGAGGAGTCAGAAAAAAGATTGAATGAAATTTTCTAAAGTTGCATATTGTTTGTGCTCATTTGTGTTTAATATTAAACATTACATAAAAATGCCCTTATAAAACGTGTTATTCTTGCTTACCCCCTCTCCATAATTAGCCCCTGATGTTTTGGGCTCAGCCCCTGATGTTTTGAAATCCTAGGTACGTCCCTGACGTCAGATTCCGAATAAGAATGAGAATTTTACGTCATTCATCACGTCACGGGGATTCAACAAACATTGATCGAGTGCTCAGTGTAAACTGTATGTTTTATCGAAATGAGTGTAAAACCATCAATATCGAGATTTCCATCGAGAAAAAGCAAAATGTCCGAGGAAAAGAAAAACACAGAAGCTTCGGTGCCTGTGGGGCAGTTTGTCCGGAGAAAAGGCACAATTAGAAAAGGTGAGTGAATAGACACATGCTAGCGTGTTTACTGACTTAAATATGTATGCATAGACTTGGCCAGATTAGATCACTTCGCTCATTTACAGTTTATAGAATAGTTTTCTGTTGAATTTAGCCTTAACTCATAACCTGTAACAATTTCCCAGCGATTTATTTTGTCTTCATTCAGACTATTTAGCCGTATTGATTATGGTATGGTTACTAACTGCATTATAGCTTTTCCTAATTCCGACAATCCTGCTAGTTAGCAAGATCCGTTAGCATACACACTCTCAGAAAGAAAGGTACAAAACTCTACTCAGTACCTTTATAACTCGTTTTGGGAACATAATTGTATTAAGGACCTATTGTGTCCCTTTTAAAGTTTCAAATAAAGTGCAATAATATCCTAGAAAGCTAAAAAGTTTCCCTAGATACTTGAGGTTTTCTGTTAGCATACTAACATACAGTATCATTTCCATCATACCATACGATCTGCTGTACACAGTATACCACAGGGCAAGGAAGGGTATGTTCAGCTTTAGGGCTGTTTAAAAGTCTTATTTATGTCTGCTCTTCTGGAGTAAAACCTGATCAACAAGATCATTATTTATGTACACTACCAGTCACAAGTTTGGACACATCTTCTAATTCCATGGCCTTTCCTGATGTTTATTTCTTTCTACATTGTAAAACAATGCTGAAGGTGGCCGAAATACACAATAATGTCCTTTGAACAGTTGATATTGAGATATGTCTGCTACTGATGCTCTGTAAAGCCTTCATAACGGCTCTAATCTGAGGTGCTGTTAATTGGTGATTTCTGAGGCTGGTAACTCTAAATGAACTTCTCCTCTGCAGTAGAGGTAGGTTTTGGTCTTGCTTTACTGGGATGGTCTTCATGTGAGCCAGTTTCATCATGGTGCTTGATGGGTTTTGCAAATACACTTGACAATACTGTTGTTGCAAGAACTATTCCAGAACACCTGACCTTCGTATCTTAAAATAACAACTGACTGTTTTTTGTTGTCATTACATATGGATTACTTAAGTCCAAGTGTGTTTTTTCATAGTTTTGAAATCTCCTGTATTGTTCTAGAATGTAGAAAATAATGTAGAACAAAAAACATTGAATGAAAAGGTGTGTCTAAACTTTTGACTGGTAGTGTATGTCTTAACACTACTGGAGAAGAAATGTTTGAGTGTCTTTGAAAAGAACATTCGATTTTGAAGAACCCCATTTACCTTTGGTTTTTATTGTCTATCAGTTTTTAAAAAATGTCCACAAAACCCTCTGTAATTTACATCCTGACTTACATCTTATTCTCCAACAGGTGTTCTACCAGAGGTGATCAAAACACTGAAGTTACCTGTAGACCTGCACGAAGCGACCGTGTTTTCCACATCAGACTGGAAGAGAATCCAGGACAGTGCGAATTGTGTGAACGAACAGCAGGATCGTCTTGATGCAGCTGTGAGAGAGCGAGAGGCCTTGCACCTGCGCTCCAAAGAAGTGGTCAAAAACTGGCCTAACACCCTAGCTGTAAGTCAAACTTCCTCAGCTCAGCTATGATGCTGACACTTTAGTCTAATCTTATCCACAAAGGGCCGGTGGTGTGGGAGCAGGTTTTCATTCTGACCGAGCAGAAGCAGCATCTGAGTCTACTGAAAGCCAAGATCAACTGATTAAACAGGTGGAATCAGGTGTGGCTTCTGCTTGATGGGTTTGAAAAGCTGCACCACACCGGCCCTTAGCGGATAAGATTGGAAACCCCTGCTTTAGTGAGTGTGGAACAGGTAGGAGTGTCGCAGACACAGCAGTGATGCTGGAGTCTGTAAAGTCTGCACTAATTGGCCATGCATATTCATGCATATTTTGTGTTAATGGCATTTAATCAGTCTCTGACCACAGGACTAACAAACTGGACACAGCAACAGTTGGGCTACAGTTAGTAATTGTATACCTGTAAAGTAGGACTATCTGATACGATTTCCGTTTAGTGTACGTACATATGAGTATGTGCAGTTTTCACATATGTATATATCCATGTATCTCGAGTGCCACAGATTGAATAAATGATCTCTCTGAAAATCTCTATGAATATATCAATGCATTGTTCATGTATTTACAGGCACAGCGGCAAAAGAGGTTAGAATTAAAGAGAATTAAAAAGGAAATTGAAGAGGAGAAGTTGAAGCAGCTCGACTTGGAGGAAGCAAAGTTTCAAGCGATGAAAAGAAAGGAAGCAATAGAGAGGGCCAAAACCCTGCAGTTCCTCCAGACAGACAGAGTGAAAAGATTTCATGTTAGTATAGGAATATTTTAATTGGATTTCTTGTCTTGCTTTTCATCACATATCCTGTATGCAGCATCATATTCTTTGTGATTTCCTTCACATAAATATTGTGTTCATTTTGTTATTGTTGAACTCATTTCTCCCCCAGAGTGCTGTGCTGATGACTGAAGTCCTGAAGGAGAGGGAGGCTCAGATTGAGCTGAAAAAAAGAAAAGAAATAGAGGCAAAAAAAGAAGAAGAAAGGATCTCGGCCATGATCGCACGAAACACGGAGCTGGCTTTACAGGAGCAGCGAGAGAAAGCTGAGGAGAGGAAGCAGAAGCGCCTGGCTCATGCTGAATTTTTGAAACAACAGTAACGTATCAGATTAACCAACATATGCACAGTATTATAGCTATTAGTTTCTGGTGTAACAAAGTAGTTGACAGACCAACATTTTGCTTTGATTTAAATGAGAGCTAACATGTTACCTCTGTTTTGCTCAGTGAGGAGCATGTGTGCTATAACTGTGTCCTTGTTTATTAGGATTAAGGAGCATGAGCAGGCAAGAGAGAAGGAGATGATGGAGAAGAAGAAAAAGGCAGAAGAACTCAAGCATTTCCTAGAGCTTTATGAAATGGAACAAACCATGCTCAAGCAGAAGAAGCAAGAGGAGAAGAGAAAGCGCAAGAAGGCTTATGAAGTAATTACTTCTCAAACTTGGGGGCAGCAAGTAGAAAATGTGCAGAGGCTGTATCTCAGTTTTTAAGGGAAAAAATGGTCATTTTATGAAATGTGATTTGATCAAATCTAAAAAATAACCTACAGGGTTGGGTTCAATTCCCTCCTCTGCCCTGTGTGCTCTCCGTTTGCATGTTCTCATGTTATTTAGTTGAATATAGTGATAGATTTTTGTCAATGTATCCACCTCTAGATTGCACTAAAATAAGTCTAATCTCCTGTATGTTTTTTATCTTTAATCAGGAAGAGTTGGCCAACAAGAAAATCTTCCAAGCGTCTGAGGCCAAGAAACAGGAGATGGAAGAAGAGAAACGGAAGCTTGTTGTTGAGGCCAAAGACAAACAGATGAAACTTAGGAAGGAAAAAGAGGCAGAGATGTTCAGGTACTCAAAATATCTTTCAAAAGTTGTGTTTTACACTTAAACTTGGTCCATACGCCTTCTCTTTACTGCTTGGTGGATCAGATGCTTTTTGTCAGTTATAGCTACTAGTTTTGAAAACACAAAATTGTGATACTGCAGTGTACAAGACATCCTAGACCATTGTGTGCCTCCAACTTTGGAGAAGACCCAAATATGGGTGTGATGGTCAGGTGTCCATATACATTTGGCCATACAATGTAGCGTTACATGTTTGTGTGATGATCATTTATTTTGGCAGAGAGTTTCAGAGACCCAGGGAAATCGTTGCTGACAGACTGACTGAGCTGAAAAAAAGAGAAGAAATTGAGGCAAAAAAAGAAGAAGAAAGGATCTCGGCCATGATCGCAAGAAACACGGAGCTGGCTTTACAGGAGCAGCGAGAGAAAGCTGAGGAGAGGAAGCAGAAGCGCCTGGCTCATGCTGAGTTTTTGAAACAACAGTAACGTATCAGATTAACCAACATATGCACAGTATTATAGCCATTAGTTTCTGGTGTAACAAAGTAGTTGACAGACCAACATTTTGCTTTGATTTAAATGAGAGCTAACATGTTACCTCTGTTTTGCTCAGTGAGGAGCATGTGTGCTATAACTGTGTCCTTGTTTATTAGGATTAAGGAGCATGAGCAGGCAAGAGAGAAGGAGATGATGGAAAAGAAGAAAGAGGAAGAAGAACTCAAGCATTTCCTAGAGCTTTATGAAATGGAACAAACCATGCTCAAGCAGAAGAAGCAAGAGGAGAAGAGAAAGCGCAAGAAGGCTTATGAAGTAATTACTTTTCCCTTCAGTGGTCGCCACAGCGAATCATCTCTCTCCACCTATCCCTATCTTTTGCACCCTCAACATTACACCCACTAGCTTCATATCCTCATTTATTACATCCATATACCTCCTCTTTAGCCGTCCTCTTTGCCTCCTGCCTGGCAGCTCCATGTCCAACATTCTCCTACCAATATCCTCACTCTCCCTCCTCTGATCATGTCCAAACCATCTTAATCTGGCCTCAGTAACTATGTCCCCCAAACGTCCAACATGAGCTGTCCCTCTGATGTACTCGTTACTAATCCTGTCCAACTTGCTTCTTTACCTCTTTCCCACACTGTCCAATACTCTGGACTGTTGACCCTAAGTACTTAAACTCCTGTACCTTCTTCACCTCTTCACCCTGTAATCTTACTGTTCCACCTTCCTCCCTTTCATTCACACACATGTACTCAGTCTTACTACGACTGACTTTCATTCCTCTTCTCTCCTGCGCAACCTCCACCTCTTCAGGTTTTCCTCCACCTGCTCTCTGCTCTCACTACAGATCACAATGTCATCTGCAAACATCATTGTCCAGGGAGACTCCTGCCTGACCTCCTCTGACACCTGGTCCATCACCATAGCAAACAGGAAGGGGCTCAGAGCCGATCCCTGATGCAGTCCCACCTCTGTCTGACCTACAGCACACCTCACCACTGTCCTGCTCCTCTCATACATGTCCTGCACCACTCTGACATACTTCTCTGCTACTCCTGACTTCCTCATACAGTACCACAGCTCTTCTCTTGGCACCCTGTCATACACTTTCTCCAAGTCTACATACACACAGTGCAACTCTCTCTGACCGTCCCTGTACGTCTCCATCAACATTCTCGGAGCAAAAATTGTATCTGTTGTGCTCTTTCTGGGCATGAAGCCATACTGCTGCTCACAAATTTCCACTACCTTCCTTAACCTCGCTTCCACTACTCTTTCCCATAGCTTCATTGTATAGGGAAAAATGGTCATTTTATGAAATGTGATTTGATCAAATCTAAAAAATAATCTACAGGGTTGGGTTCAATTCCCTCCTCTGCCCTGTGTGCTCTCCCTTTGCATGTTCTCATGTTATTTAATTGAATATAGTGATAGATTTTTGTCAATGTATCCACCTCTAGATTGCACTAAAATAAGTCTAATCTCCTGTATGTTTTTTATCTTTAATCAGGAAGAGTTGGCCAATAAGAAAATCTTCCAAGCGTCTGAGGCCAAGAAACAGGAGATGGAAGAAGAGAAACGGAAGCTTGTTGTTGAGGCCAAAGATAAACAGATGAAACTTAGGAAGGAAAAAGAGGCAGAGATGTTCAGGTACTCAAAATATCTTTCAAAAGTTGTGTTTTACACTTAAACTTGGTCCATACGCCTTCTCTTTACTGCTTGGTGGATCAGATGCTTTTTGTCAGTTATAGCTACTAGTTTCGTGAACACAAAATTGTGATACTGCAGTGTACAAGACATGCTAGACCATTGTGTGCCTCCAACTTTGGAGAAATCCCAAATATGGGTGTGACGGTCAGGTGTCCACATACATTTGGTCATATAATGTAGCGTTACATATTTGTGTGATGATCATTTATTTTGGCAGAGAGTTTCAGAGACCCAGGGAAATCGTTGCTGACAGACTGACTGAGCTGAAAAAAAGAGAAGAAATTGAGGCAAAAAAAGAAGAAGAAAGGATCTCGGCCATGATCACACAAAACACGGAGCTGGCTTTACAGGAGCAGCGAGAGAAAGCTGAGGAGAGGAAGCAGAAGCGCCTGGCTCATGCTGAGTTTTTGAAACAACAGTAACGTATCAGATTAACCAACATATGCACAGTATTATAGCCATTAGTTTCTGGTGTAACAAAGTAGTTTACAGACCAACATTTTGCTTTGATTTAAATGAGAGCTAACGTTACCCCTGTTTTGCTCAGTGAGGAGCATGTGTGCTATAACTGTGTCCTTGTTTATTAGGACTAAGGAGCATGAGCAGGCAAGAGAGAAGGAGATGATGGAAAAGAAGAAAGAGGAAGAAGAACTCAAGCATTTCCTAGAGCTTTATGAAATGGAACAAACCATGCTCAAGCAGAAGAAGCAAGAGGAGAAGAGAAAGCGCAAGAAGGCTTATGAAGTAATTACTTCTCAAACTTGGGGGCAACAAGTAGAAAATGTGCAGAAGCTGTATCTCAGTTTTTAGGGGAAAAAATTGTCTTCTTCTATTGGCTTTTCCCTTCAGTGGTCTCCACAGCGAATCATCTCTCTCCACCTATCCCTATCTTTTGCACCCTCAACACTTGCACCCACTAGCTTCATATCCTCATTTATTACATCCATATACCTCCTCTTTGGCCTTCCTCTTTGCCTCCTGCCTGGCAGCTCCATGTCCAACATTCTCCTACCAATATCCTCACTCTCCCTCCTCTGAACATGTCCAAACCATCTTAATCTGGCCTCCCTAACTATGTCCCCCAAACGTTCAACATGAGCTGTCCCTCTGATGCACTCGTTACTAATCCTGTCCAACTCGCTTCTTTACCTCTTTCCCACACTGTCCAATACTCTGGACTGTTGACCCAAAGTGCTTAAACTCCTGTACCTTCTTCATCTCTTCACCCTGTAATCTTACTGTTCCACCTTCCTCCCTTTCATTCACACACATGTACTCAGTCTTACTACGACTGACTTTCATTCCTCTTCTCTCCAGCACAACCTCCACCTCTTCAGGTTTTCCTCCACCTGCTCTCTGCTCTCACTACAGATCACAATGTCATCTGCAAACATCATTGTCCAAGGAGACTCCTGCCTGACCTCCTCTGACACCTGGTCCATCACCATAGCAAACAGGAAGGGGCTCAGAGCCGATCCCTGATGCAGTCCCACCTCTGTCTGACCTACAGCACACCTCACCACTGTCCTGCTCCTCTCATACATGTCCTGCACCACTCTGACATACTTCTCTACTACTCCTGACTTCCTCATACAGTACCACAGCTCTTCTCTTGGCACCCTGTCATACACTTTCTCCAAGTCTACATACACACAGTGCAACTCTCTCTGACCGTCCCTGTACGTCTCCATCAACATTCTCAGAGCAAAAATTGTATCTGTTGTGCTCTTTCTGGGCATGAAGCCATACTGCTGCTCACAAATTTCCACTACCTTCCTTAACCTCGCTTCCACTACTCTTTCCCATAGCTTCATTGTATAGGGAAAAATGGTCATTTTATGAAATGTGATTTGATCAAATCTAAAAAATAATCTACAGGGTTGGGTTCAATTCCCTCCTCTGCCCTGTGTGCTCTCCGTTTGCATGTTCTCATGTTATTTAATTGAATATAGTGATAGATTTTTGTCAATGTATCCACCTCTAGATTGCACTAAAATAAGTCTAATCTCCTGTATGTTTTTTATCTTTAATCAGGAAGAGTTGGCCAACAAGAAAATCTTCCAAGCGTCTGAGGCCAAGAAACAGGAGATGGAAGAAGAGAAACGGAAGCTTGTTGTTGAGGCCAAAGACAAACAGATGAAACTTAGGAAGGAAAAAGAGGCAGAGATGTTCAGGTACACAAAATATCTTTCAAAAGTTGTGTTTTACACTTAAACTTGGTCCATACGCCTTCTCTTTACTGCTTGGTGGATCAGATGCTTTTTGTCAGTTATAGCTATTAGTTTCGTGAACACAAAATTGTGATACTGCAGTGTACAAGACATGCTAGACCATTGTGTGCCTCCAACTTTGGAGAAGACCCAAATATGGGTGTGATGGTCAGGTGTCCACATACATTTGGTCATATAATGTAGCGTTACATATTTGTGTGATGATCATTTATTTTGGCAGAGAGTTTCAGAGACCCAGGGAAATCGTTGCTGACAGACTGACTGAGCTGAAAAAAAGAGAAGAAATTGAGGCAAAAAAAGAAGAAGAAAGGATCTCGGCCATGATCGCACAAAACACGGAGCTGGCTTTACAGGAGCAGCGAGAGAAAGCTGAGGAGAGGAAGCAGAAGCGCCTGGCTCATGCTGAGTTTTTGAAACAACAGTAACGTATCAGATTAACCAACATATGCACAGTATTATAGCCATTAGTTTCTGGTGTAACAAAGTAGTTGACCGACCAACATTTTGCTTTGATTTAAATGAGAGCTAACATGTTACCTCTGTTTTGCTCAGTGAGGAGCATGTGTGCTATAACTGTGTCCTTGTTTATTAGGACTAAGGAGCATGAGCAGGCAAGAGAGAAGGAGATGATGGAAAAGAAGAAAGAGGAAGAAGAACTCAAGCATTTCCTAGAGCTTTATGAAATGGAACAAACCATGCTCAAGCAGAAGAAGCAAGAGGAGAAGAGAAAGCGCAAGAAGGCTTATGAAGTAATTACTTCTCAAACTTGGGGGCAACAAGTAGAAAATGTGCAGAAGCTGTATCTCAGTTTTTAGGGGAAAAAATTGTCTTCTTCTATTGGCTTTTCCCTTCAGTGGTCTCCACAGCGAATCATCTCTCTCCACCTATCCCTATCTTTTGCACCCTCAACACTTGCACCCACTAGCTTCATATCCTCATTTATTACATCCATATACCTCCTCTTTGGCCTTCCTCTTTGCCTCCTGCCTGGCAGCTCCATGTCCAACATTCTCCTACCAATATCCTCACTCTCCCTCCTCTGAACATGTCCAAACCATCTTAATCTGGCCTCCCTAACTATGTCCCCCAAACGTTCAACATGAGCTGTCCCTCTGATGCACTCGTTACTAATCCTGTCCAACTCGCTTCTTTACCTCTTTCCCACACTGTCCAATACTCTGGACTGTTGACCCAAAGTGCTTAAACTCCTATACCTTCTTCATCTCTTCACCCTGTAATCTTACTGTTCCACCTTCCTCCCTTTCATTCACACACATGTACTCAGTCTTACTACGACTGACTTTCATTCCTCTTCTCTCCAGCGCAACCTCCACCTCTTCAGGTTTTCCTCCACCTGCTCTCTGCTCTCACTACAGATCACAATGTCATCTGCAAACATCATTGTCCAAGGAGACTCCTGCCTGACCTCCTCTGACACCTGGTCCATCACCATAGCAAACAGGAAGGGGCTCAGAGCCGATCCCTGATGCAATCCCACCTCTGTCTGACCTACAGCACACCTCACCACTGTCCTGTTCCTCTCATACATGTCCTGCACCACTCTGACATACTTCTCTGCTACTCCTGACTTCCTCATACAGTACCACAGCTCTTCTCTTGGCACCCTGTCATACACTTTCTCCAAGTCTACATACACACAGTGCAACTCTCTCTGACCGTCCCTGTACGTCTCCATCAACATTCTCAGAGCAAAAATTGTATCTGTTGTGCTCTTTCTGGGCATGAAGCCATACTGCTGCTCACAAATTTCCACTACCTTCCTTAACCTCGCTTCCACTACTCTTTCCCATAGCTTCATTGTATAGGGAAAAATGGTCATTTTATGAAATGTGATTTGATCAAATCTAAAAAATAACCTACAGGGTTGGGTTCAATTCCCTCCTCTGCCCTGTGTGCTCTCCGTTTGCATGTTCTCATGTTATTTAATTGAATATAGTGATAGATTTTTGTCAATGTATCCACCTCTAGATTGCACTAAAATAAGTCTAATCTCCTGTATGTTTTTTATCTTTAATCAGGAAGAGTTGGCCAATAAGAAAATCTTCCAAGCGTCTGAGGCCAAGAAACAGGAGATGGAAGAAGAGAAACGGAAGCTTGTTGTTGAGGCCAAAGACAAACAGATGAAACTTAGGAAGGAAAAAGAGGCAGAGATGTTCAGGTACACAAAATATCTTTCAAAAGTTGTGTTTTACACTTAAACTTGGTCCATACGCCTTCTCTTTACTGCTTGGTGGATCAGATGCTTTTTGTCAGTTATAGCTACTAGTTTCGTGAACACAAAATTGTGATACTGCAGTGTACAAGACATGCTAGACCATTGTGTGCCTCCAACTTTGGAGAAATCCCAAATATGGGTGTGATGGTCAGGTGTCCACATACATTTGGTCATATAATGTAGCGTTACATATTTGTGTGATGATCATTTATTTTGGCAGAGAGTTTCAGAGACCCAGGGAAATCGTTGCTGACAGACTGACTGAGCTGAAAAAAAGAGAAGAAATTGAGGCAAAAAAAGAAGAAGAAAGGATCTCGGCCATGATCGCACAAAACACGGAGCTGGCTTTACAGGAGCAGCGAGAGAAAGCTGAGGAGAGGAAGCAGAAGCGCCTGGCTCATGCTGAGTTTTTGAAACAACAGTAACGTATCAGATTAACCAACATATGCACAGTATTATAGCCATTAGTTTCTGGTGTAACAAAGTAGTTGACAGACCAACATTTTGCTTTGATTTAAATGAGAGCTAACATGTTACCTCTGTTTTGCTCAGTGAGGAGCATGTGTGCTATAACTGTGTCCTTGTTTATTAGGACTAAGGAGCATGAGCAGGCAAGAGAGAAGGAGATGATGGAAAAGAAGAAAGAGGAAGAAGAACTCAAGCATTTCCTAGAGCTTTATGAAATGGAACAAACCATGCTCAAGCAGAAGAAGCAAGAGGAGAAGAGAAAGCGCAAGAAGGCTTATGAAGTAATTACTTCTCAAACTTGGGGGCAACAAGTAGAAAATGTGCAGAAGCTGTATCTCAGTTTTTAGGGGAAAAAATTGTCTTCTTCTATTGGCTTTTCCCTTCAGTGGTCTCCACAGCGAATCATCTCTCTCCACCTATCCCTATCTTCTGCACCCTCAACACTTGCACCCACTAGCTTCATATCCTCATTTATTACATCCATATACCTCCTCTTTGGCCTTCCTCTTTGCCTCCTGCCTGGCAGCTCCATGTCCAACATTCTCCTACCAATATACTCACTCTCCCTCCTCTGATCATGTCCAAACCATCTTAATCTGGCCTCCCTAACTATGTCCCCCAAACGTTCAACATGAGCTGTCCCTCTGATGCACTCGTTACTAATCCTGTCCAACTCGCTTCTTTACCTCTTTCCCACACTGTCCAATACTCTGGACTGTTGACCCAAAGTGCTTAAACTCCTGTACCTTCTTCATCTCTTCACCCTGTAATCTTATTGTTCCACCTTCCTCCCTTTCATTCACACACATGTACTCAGTCTTACTACGACTGACTTTCATTCCTCTTCTCTCCAGCGCAACCTCCACCTCTTCAGGTTTTCCTCCACCTGCTCTCTGCTCTCACTACAGATCACAATGTCATCTGCAAACATCATTGTCCAAGGAGACTCCTGCCTGACCTCCTCTGACACCTGGTCCATCACCATAGCAAACAGGAAGGGGCTCAGAGCCGATCCCTCATGCAATCCCACCTCTGTCTGACCTACAGCACACCTCACCACTGTCCTGCTCCTCTCATACATGTCCTGCACCACTCTGACATACTTCTCTACTACTCCTGACTTCCTCATACAGTACCACAGCTCTTCTCTTGGCACCCTGTCATACACTTTCTCCAAGTCTACATACACACAGTGCAACTCTCTCTGACCGTCCCTGTACGTCTCCATCAACATTCTCGGAGCAAAAATTGTATCTGTTGTGCTCTTTCTGGGCATGAAGCCATACTGCTGCTCACAAATTTCCACTACCTTCCTTAACCTCGCTTCCACTACTCTTTCCCATAGCTTCATTGTATAGGGAAAAATGGTCATTTTATGAAATGTGATTTGATCAAATCTAAAAAATAATCTACAGGGTTGGGTTCAATTCCCTCCTCTGCCCTGTGTGCTCTCCGTTTGCATGTTCTCATGTTATTTAATTGAATATAGTGATAGATTTTTGTCAATGTATCCACCTCTAGATTGCACTAAAATAAGTCTAATCTCCTGTGTTTTTTATCTTTAATCAGGAAGAGTTGGCCAACAAGAAAATCTTCCAAGCGTCTGAGGCCAAGAAACAGGAGATGGAAGAAGAGAAACGGAAGCTTGTTGTTGAGGCCAAAGACAAACAGATGAAACTTAGGAAGGAAAAAGAGGCAGAGATGTTCAGGTACACAAAATATCTTTCAAAAGTTGTGTTTTACACTTAAACTTGGTCCATACGCCTTCTCTTTACCGCTTGGTGGATCAGATGCGGATCAGATGCTTTTTGTCAGTAGTTTCGTGAACACTACTAGTTTCGTGAACACAAAATTGTGATACTGCAGTGTACAAGACATCCTAGACCATTGTGTGCCTCCAACTTTGGAGAAATCCCAATTATGGGTGTGACGGTCAGGTGTCCACATACATTTGGTCGTATAATGTAGCGTTACATATTTGTGTGATGATCATTTATTTTGGCAGAGAGTTTCAGAGACCCAGGGAAATCGTTGCTGACAGACTGACTGAGCTGAAAAAAAGAGAAGAAATTGAGGCAAAAAAAGAAGAAAGGATCTCGGCCATGATCGCACAAAACACGGAGCTGGCTTTACAGGAGCAGCGAGAGAAAGCTGAGGAGAGGAAGCAGAAGCGCCTGGCTCATGCTGAGTTTTTGAAACAACAGTAATGTATCAGATTAACCAACATATGCACAGTATTATAGCCATTAGTTTCTGGTGTAACAAAGTAGTTGACAGACCAACATTTTGCTTTGATTTAAATGAGAGCTAACATGTTACCTCTGTTTTGCTCAGTGAGGAGCATGTGTGCTATAACTGTGTCCTTGTTTATTAGGACTAAGGAGCATGAGCAGGCAAGAGAGAAGGAGATGATGGAAAAGAAGAAAGAGGAAGAAGAACTCAAGCATTTCCTAGAGCTTTATGAAATGGAACAAACCATGCTCAAGCAGAAGAAGCAAGAGGAGAAGAGAAAGCGCAAGAAGGCTTATGAAGTAATTACTTCTCAAACTTGGGGGCAACAAGTAGAAAATGTGCAGAAGCTGTATCTCAGTTTTTAGGGGAAAAAATTGTCTTCTTCTATTGGCTTTTCCCTTCAGTGTTCGCCACAGCGAATCATCTCTCTCCACCTATCCCTATCTTTTGCACCCTCAACACTTGCACCCACTAGCTTCATATCCTCATTTATTACATCCATATACCTCCTCTTTTGCCGTCCTCTTTGCCTCCTGCCTGGCAGCTCCATGTCCAACATTCTCCTACCAATATCCTCACTCTCCCTCCTCTGAACATGTCCAAACCATCTTAATCTGGCCTCCCTAACTATGTCCCCCAAACGTTCAACATGAGCTGTCCCTCTGATGCACTCGTTACTAATCCTGTCCAACTCGCTTCTTTACCTCTTTCCCACACTGTCCAATACTCTGGACTGTTGACCCAAAGTGCTTAAACTCCTGTACCTTCTTCATCTCTTCACCCTGTAATCTTACTGTTCCACCTTCCTCCCTTTCATTCACACACATGTACTCAGTCTTACTACGACTGACTTTCATTCCTCTTCTCTCCAGCGCAACCTCCACCTCTTCAGGTTTTCCTCCACCTGCTCTCTGCTCTCACTACAGATCACAATGTCATCTGCAAACATCATTGTCCAAGGAGACTCCTGCCTGACCTCCTCTGACACCTGGTCCATCACCATAGCAAACAGGAAGGGGCTCAGAGCCGATCCCTGATGCAGTCCCACCTCTGTCTGACCTACAGCACACCTCACCACTGTCCTGCTCCTCTCATACATGTCCTGCACCACTCTGACATACTTCTCTACTACTCCTGACTTCCTCATACAGTACCACAGCTCTTCTCTTGGCACCCTGTCATACGCTTTCTCCAAGTCTACATACACACAGTGCAACTCTCTCTGACCGTCCCTGTACGTCTCCATCAACATTCTCAGAGCAAAAATTGTATCTGTTGTGCTCTTTCTGGGCATGAAGCCATACTGCTGCTCACAAATTTCCACTACCTTCCTTAACCTCGCTTCCACTACTCTTTCCCATAGCTTCATTGTATAGGGAAAAATGGTCATTTTATGAAATGTGATTTGATCAAATCTAAAAAATAATCTACAGGGTTGGGTTCAATTCCCTCCTCTGCCCTGTGTGCTCTCCGTTCGCATGTTCTCATGTTATTTAATTGAATATAGTGATAGATTTTTGTCAATGTATCCACCTCTAGATTGCACTAAAATAAGTCTAATCTCCTGTATGTTTTTTATCTTTAATCAGGAAGAGTTGGCCAACAAGAAAATCTTCCAAGCGTCTGAGGCCAAGAAACAGGAGATGGAAGAAGAGAAACGGAAGCTTGTTGTTGAGGCCAAAGACAAACAGATGAAACTTAGGAAGGAAAAAGAGGCAGAGATGTTCAGGTACACAAAATATCTTTCAAAAGTTGTGTTTTACACTTAAACTTGGTCCATACGCCTTCTCTTTACTACTTGGTGGATCAGATGCGGATCAGATGCTTTTTGTCAGTAGTTTCGTGAACACTACTAGTTTCGTGAACACAAAATTGTGATACTGCAGTGTACAAGACATCCTAGACCATTGTGTGCCTCCAACTTTGGAGAAATCCCAAATATGGGTGTGACGGTCAGGTGTCCACATATATTTGGTCATATAATGTAGCGTTACATATTTGTGTGATGATCATTTATTTTGGCAGAGAGTTTCAGAGACCCAGGGAAATCGTTGCTGACAAACTGACTGAGCTGAAAAAAAGAGAAGAAATTGAGGCAAATAAAGAAGAAGAAAGGATCTCGGCCATGATCGCACAAAACACGGAGCTGGCTTTACAGGAGCAGCGAGAGAAAGCTGAGGAGAGGAAGCAGAAGCGCCTGGCTCATGCTGAGTTTTTGAAACAACAGTAACGTATCAGATTAACCAACATATGCACAGTATTATAGCCATTAGTTTCTGGTGTAACAAAGTAGTTGACAGACCAACATTTTGCTTTGATTTAAATGAGAGCTAACATGTTACCTCTGTTTTGCTCAGTGAGGAGCATGTGTGCTATAACTGTGTCCTTGTTTATTAGGACTAAGGAGCATGAGCAGGCAAGAGAGAAGGAGATGATGGAAAAGAAGAAAGAGGAAGAAGAACTCAAGCATTTCCTAGAGCTTTATGAAATGGAACAAACCATGCTCAAGCAGAAGAAGCAAGAGGAGAAGAGAAAGCGCAAGAAGGCTTATGAAGTAATTACTTCTCAAACTTGGGGGCAACAAGTAGAAAATGTGCAGAAGCTGTATCTCAGTTTTTAGGGGAAAAAATTGTCTTCTTCTATTGGCTTTTCCCTTCAGTGGTCTCCACAGCGAATCATCTCTCTCCACCTATCCCTATCTTCTGCACCCTCAACACTTGCACCCACTAGCTTCATATCCTCATTTATTACATCCATATACCTCCTCTTTGGCCTTCCTCTTTGCCTCCTGCCTGGCAGCTCCATGTCCAACATTCTCCTACCAATATACTCACTCTCCCTCCTCTGATCATGTCCAAACCATCTTAATCTGGCCTCCCTAACTATGTCCCCCAAACGTTCAACATGAGCTGTCCCTCTGATGCACTCGTTACTAATCCTGTCCAACTCGCTTCTTTACCTCTTTCCCACACTGTCCAATACTCTGGACTGTTGACCCAAAGTGCTTAAACTCCTGTACCTTCTTCATCTCTTCACCCTGTAATCTTACTGTTCCACCTTCCTCCCTTTCATTCACACACATGTACTCAGTCTTACTACGACTGACTTTCATTCCTCTTCTCTCCAGCACAACCTCCACCTCTTCAGGTTTTCCTCCACCTGCTCTCTGCTCTCACTACAGATCACAATGTCATCTGCAAACATCATTGTCCAAGGAGACTCCTGCCTGACCTCCTCTGACACCTGGTCCATCACCATAGCAAACAGGAAGGGGCTCAGAGCCGATCCCTGATGCAGTCCCACCTCTGTCTGACCTACAGCACACCTCACCACTGTCCTGCTCCTCTCATACATGTCCTGCACCACTCTGACATACTTCTCTACTACTCCTGACTTCCTCATACAGTACCACAGCTCTTCTCTTGGCACCCTGTCATACACTTTCTCCAAGTCTACATACACACAGTGCAACTCTCTCTGACCGTCCCTGTACGTCTCCATCAACATTCTCAGAGCAAAAATTGTATCTGTTGTGCTCTTTCTGGGCATGAAGCCATACTGCTGCTCACAAATTTCCACTACCTTCCTTAACCTCGCTTCCACTACTCTTTCCCATAGCTTCATTGTATAGGGAAAAATGGTCATTTTATGAAATGTGATTTGATCAAATCTAAAAAATAATCTACAGGGTTGGGTTCAATTCCCTCCTCTGCCCTGTGTGCTCTCCGTTTGCATGTTCTCATGTTATTTAATTGAATATAGTGATAGATTTTTGTCAATGTATCCACCTCTAGATTGCACTAAAATAAGTCTAATCTCCTGTATGTTTTTATCTTTAATCAGGAAGAGTTGGCCAACAAGAAAATCTTCCAAGCGTCTGAGGCCAAGAAACAGGAGATGGAAGAAGAGAAACGGAAGCTTGTTGTTGAGGCCAAAGACAAACAGATGAAACTTAGGAAGGAAAAAGAGGCAGAGATGTTCAGGTACTCAAAATATCTTTCAAAAGTTGTGTTTTACACTTAAACTTGGTCCATACGCCTTCTCTTTACTGCTTGGTGGATCAGATGCTTTTCGTCAGTTATAGCTACTAGTTTCGTGAACACAAAATTGTGATACTGCAGTGTACAAGACATGCTAGACCATTGTGTGCCTCCAACTTTGGAGAAATCCCAAATATGGGTGTGATGGTCAGGTGTCCACATACATTTGGTCATATAATGTAGCGTTACATATTTGTGTGATGATCATTTATTTTGGCAGAGAGTTTCAGAGACCCAGGGAAGTTGTTTCTGACAGACTGGCAGAATTTCTCACAGCCCAAAGCGATGAAGAGGATGAGGTGATCTCCAGGGCAGCTGCAGAAGCTGTGGCCAAGAAGGATAAAGAACAGCGTGAGAAGGAGAAGGAAGCTGCTGTGTTGAGGAGTATTGCTGAACACAGAGAAGCTGTGGTAAATTCCAGTTTTGGGAATATGTTAAATTATAAGGAGTCAAAGCAAGACAATATTTTACCTTTAATCTTTCAATGGTTTACACTTTTAAAATGGTTTCTGTTGCTTGGGTATTTTTTGGTGCATTTAAATGTATTTTTGTCTCCAATTATACCATTTTAGCATAAAGAGCTGAAGCGCAGGAAGCAGAAGGAGAAGCAGGAGGCCGCTGAGACGCTTGAAGCAAACGAAGCAGCAGATCTCCTCTTCCATCAAACAGAGAAAATCAAGGCCCAGAAAAAGAAAGAGGCACCAAAACTGCTACAAGACTCATATGTCCATCAGATGGTCAGTCAGCTCCTTTTTTTGGCTTTAGTTTAATATAAAGACTTTCAAGCATTTAATCAGTCTCTGACCACAGGACTAACAAACTGGACACAGCAACAGTTGGGCTACAGTTAGTAATTGTATACCTGTAAAGTAGGACTATCTGATACGATTTCCGTTTAGTGTACGTACATATGAGTATGTGCAGTTTTCACATATGTATATATCCATGTATCTCGAGTGCCACAGATTGAATAAATGTTCTCTCTGAAAATCTCTAAATATATCAATGCATTGTTCATGTATTTACAGGCACAGCGGCAAAAGAGGTTAGAATCAAGGAGAATTAGAAAGGAAACTGAAGAGGAGAAGTTGAAGCAGCTCGACTTGGAGGAAGCAGAGTTTCAAGCGATGAAAAGAAAGGAAGCAATAGAGAGGGCCAAAACCCTGCAGTTCCTCCAGACAGACAGAGTGAAAAGATTTCATGTTAGTATAGGAATATTTTAATTTGATTTCTTGTCTTGCTTTTCATCACATATCCTGTATGCAGCATCATATTCTTGTAATTCCCTTCACATAAATATTGTGTTCATTTTGTTATTGTTGAAATCATTTCTCCCCCAGAGTGCTGTGCTGATGACTGAAGTCCTGAAAGAGAGGGAGGCTCAGATTGAGCTGAAAAAAAGAAAAGAAACTGAGGCTAAAAAAGAAGAAGAGATCTCGGCTAAGATCAGACGAAACACGGAGCTGGCTTTACAGGAGCAGCGAGAGAAAGCTGAGGAGAGGAAGCAGAAGCGCCTGGCTCATGCTGAATTTTTGAAACAACAGTAACGTATCAGATTAACCAACATATGCACAGTATTATAGCTATTAGTTTCTGGTGTAACAAAGTAGTTGACAGACCAACATTTTGCTTTGATTTAAATGAGAGCTAACATGTTACCTCTGTTTTGCTCAGTGAGGAGCATGTGTGCTATAACTGTGTCCTTGTTTATTAGGGTTAAGGAGCATGAGCAGGCAAGAGAGAAGGAGATGATGGAAAAGAAGAAAGAGGAAGAAGAACTCAGACATTTCCAAGAGCTTTATGAAATGGAACAAACCATGCTCAAGCAGAAGAAGCAAGAGGAGAAGAGAAAGTGCAAGAAGGCTTATGAAGTAATTACTTCTCAAACTTGGGGGCAGCAAGTAGAAAATGTGCAGAAGCTGTATCTCAGTTTTTAGGGGAAAAAATGGTCATTTTATGAAATGTGATTTGATCAAATCTAAAAAATAACCTATAGGGTTGGGTTCAATTCCCTCCTCTGCCCTGTGTGCTCTCCGTTTGCATGTTCTCATGTTATTTAATTGAATATAGTGATAGATTTTTGTCAATGTATCCACCTCTAGATTGCACTAAAATAAGTCTAATCTCCTGTATGTTTTTTATCTTTAATCAGGAAGAGTTGGCCAACAAGAAAATCTTCCAAGCGTCTGAGGCCAAGAAACAGGAGATGGAAGAAGAGAAACGGAAGCTTGTTGTTGAGGCCAAAGACAAACAGATGAAACTTAGGAAGGAAAAAGAGGCAGAGATGTTCAGGTACTCAAAATATCTTTCAAAAGTTGTGTTTTACACTTAAACTTGGTCCATACGCCTTCTCTTTACTGCTTGGTGGATCAGATGCTTTTTGTCAGTTATAGCTACTAGTTTCGTGAACACAAAATTGTGATACTGCAGTGTACAAGACATGCTAGACCATTGTGTGCCTCCAACTTTGGAGAAGACCCAAATATGGGTGTGATGGTCAGGTGTCCACATACATTTGGTCATATAATGTAGCTTTAGATATTTGTGTGATGATCATTTATTTTGGCAGAGAGTTTCAGAGACCCAGGGAAATCGTTGCAGACAGACTGGCAGAATTTCTCGCGGCGCAAAGCGACGATGAGGATGAGGTGATCTCCAGGGCAGCTGCAGAAGCTGTGGCCAAGAAGGATAAAGAACAGCGTGAGAAGGAGAAGAAGGAAGCTGCTGTGTTGAGGAGTATTGCTGAACACAGAGAAGCTGTGGTAAATTCCAGTTTTGGGAATATGTTAAACTATAAGGAGTCAAAGCAAGACAATATTTTACCTTTAATGTTTCAATGGTTTACACTTTTTAAATGGTTTCTTTTACTTGGGTATTTTTTGGTGCATTTAAATGTATTTTTGTCTCCAATTATACCATTTTAGCATAAAGAGCTGAAGCGCAAGAAACAGAAGGAGAAGCAGGAGGCTGCTGAGACGCTTAAAGCAAACAAAGCAGCAGATCTCCTCTACCATCAAACTCAGAAAATCAAGGCCCAGAAAAAGAAAGAGGCAGCCAAACTGCTACAAGACTCGTATGTCCATCAGATGGTCAGTCAGCTCCTTTTTTTGGCTTTAGTTTCATATAAAGACTTTATTTAACTTTACATTTCTTTAAACTTTATTTAACATAACTACAAACTCCACTTTTGTTTGCATCTAGAATGAGAAGCATGCGAAGAAGCAGCTCAGGGAAAAACAGAAGCAGGAATGTAAAGTGAGGAATGCACAGCTTATTGCAGAGGAAGAGAAGCAGTTTCAGACTTATGCCAAGGATGTGATAGAGACAGCTAGGAAGGGTCAGAGGAACACCTCCATCCTGCACAAGGCCTCAAAGGTGGGCATTGGTGGAGGACGCGGACCTGTGTTTGACGGCATTAGACCGAGTTACCAAGTACAGGATGAATCAGGAGCTGAGCTGCCCAGTTATGTGCCCAGGAAGAAGCTGGATGTGACTACCTACATGCAGGAGTCTAGAAAGCGGCTGGGATTTACTAGATGATCGTGAGCTGTATTGCTGATGTTCTGACAAAACAAACAGAACTTCTCTTTCAGCTAAATTCGGTTACCAGGCAAATTCCAGATAAAACATGTCACATGATCAAAGCTAGCTCATATTTTTCTCTCTCTCTGTTCTCTGTCTGTCTCTGTCGAGCTATACGTCCCACTCCGGAGCTCCCAGCGTTCTGGATTTCCAGTGTGACCACTCTAGCACTGGTTGGAGTCTTGTTGCTTGGTGATGCTCACTGCTGCTGGGGATAGATCTGGATGGACAGCCTGTGACCCAGTCAGTTCACAGCAGGAAGGAATTAGTGCTATGTCAATAATGAGCTCAGAAACTATACTGACCTATTAGTTTCTCAAGAGCTCTTGGTTGCAAAATTCTTCCTGATTATATGTCCAGTCAAGCTATACACTGATCAGCCATAACCTTATGACCACCTGCCTAATATTGTGTTGGTCCCCCTTTTGCTGCCAAAACAGCCCTGACCCATGGATGCATGGACTCCACTGAAGGTGTGCTGTGGTATCTGGCACCAAGATGTTAGCAGCAGATCCTTTAAGTCCTCTAAGTTGCGCGGTGGGGCCTCCATGGATTTGACTTGTTTGTTCAGCACATCTCACAGATGCATGATTGGATTGAGATCTGGGGAATTTGGAGGCCAAGTCAACACCTCAAACTTCTTGTGCTCATCAAACCATTCCTGAACCATTTTTCCTTTGTGGCACAGCGCATTATCCTGCTGAAAGAGGCCACAGCCATCAGGGAATACAGTTTCTGTGAAAGGGTGTACATGGTCTGCAACAATGCTTAGGTAGGTGGTACGTGGTAAGTAACATCCACATGGATGGACCCAAGGTTTCCCAACAGAACATTCCCCAAACGCGGCTATTCCCCAAACGTGATTCATCAGACCAGGCCACCTTCTTCTATTGGTCCAGTTCTGAATGCCCACATGCCCATTTTTGGTGCTTTTGGCGGTGCAGAGGGTTCAGCATTGACACCCTGACTGGTCTGCGGCTATGCAGCCCCATACTCAACAAACTGATGCACTGTGTATTCTGACATCTTTCTATCAGAACCAGCATTAACTTGTTCAGCAATTTGAGCAACAGTAGCTCGTCTGTTGGATCGGATCACACGGCCAGCCTTTACTCTCCTCGTGCATCAATGAGCCTTGGCCCCCCATGACCCTGTCGCTGGTTCACCACTGTTCCTTCCTTGGACCACTTTTGATAGATACTGACCACTGCAGACCGGGAACACCCCACAAGAGCTGCAGTTTTGTAGATACTCTGATCCAGTCGTCTAGCCATCACAATTTGGTCCTTGTCAAACTCGCTCAAATCCTTACACTTGTCCATTTTTCCTGCTTCTAACATCAACTTTGAGGACAAAATGTTCACTTGCTGCCTAATATATCCCACCCACTAGCAGGTGCCATAATGAGCAGATAATCAGTGTTATTCACTTCACCTGTCAGGGGCTGGGGTTTGGGCACTGGTGGCTCAGTGGTAGGTTTCTTGCCTACCATGCAGAAGGCCCAGGTTTGATTCCCATGTGGGGTAGTGCCCATACCCCAGCCACTGGATGCAGTGCCGGTCCCAAGCCTGGATAAAAAAGTGGGAGGGTTGCGTCAGGAAGGGCATCTGGCATAAAACCTGTGCCAAAGTCGTTGTGCGGCCCAGTTGGTCCGCTGTGGCAGCCCCTCACACACATAGGGAGCAGCCGAAAGAACAACAATTCACTTCACTTGTTGGTGGTCATAATGCTATGGCTGATCAGTGTACATTTACCTCAGTGTCACCCAAATGAGGATGAGATTCCCTTCTGAGCCTGCTTCCACTCAAGGTTTCTTCCTCATGTCATCTCAGGGAGTTTTTCCTTGCCACTGTCACCTTGCTCATTAGAGATAAAAAGAGAATAACTTTGTTATTTTTTTCTATTTTTCTATACTTCTGTACAGCTGCTTTGATTCATGTACATTGTTGAAAGTTGTGCTATAAAAATAACTTGAAATAAATAAATAAATTCAGTGTCTGAGTATTTATTTAATGCTTGAGTGTGTGTCTTTCTCAGTTGTGTTTTTTGTATTTAAAGGAGCAGTTTCTACTTGAACTGTACTATTTATTCTGTACTGTAAGGTGAATCTCATCATGAAAACATCCCTAAGTCTGAAGGGGTCATTGTATCATCTGCAGATATTTCAGTAAATATATATTTATGTTCTTATTTATTTCATAGTTCTTTTATTGTTGTTAACTTCTCTACAGTGAATAGAAAAACTAAGTGTTGCCCTGATTCACATTCAGTACTTTTATTGAGTGGAAAATCATCATGGAAAGACATTTTAACAGAAATAATTCTCATAGGGACCAGCTCATGTTGGAGTAGAGGGTAATGAGGAGGTGGATATTATAGCTAAGCAGGCTCTAAAACATTGAAAAAACGATATAAATATAGCAGTGATTAACTCTGAAGACAAAGGATTAATGAAAGTAGCTGTTGGAGTTATTATATTAATGTGTAATTGTTGTTCCGGACACTAGAGGGCGTATCTGAGTATTTTGAATGGATTGTGTCTGGAAGAGAGTCTGGAAGAGTGTTACGTGTTGTCTTGAATAAAATATTTGTTTCTTAGTTGAAAGTTGGACTTAAGTATCGGAATGCTTCCTTTTTTGTTTGCAATGCTAAATGGACAATAAATGGATTGGCATATCCAATTATATCCCGAAGGTATGGACAAAGTGTTTGTTATTTTATTGAATGAAGATAGTGTGATTTATTGCCCTTTCTGCCCTGTAGTATAGACTGCACCTCCTTACCTAGTGTAATAGTTAAGGTGTTGTGGGTGTTCGGGGTTAATAACAATAATAAAACACGGACACTATGACGAGCTCTTCATTCATAACCTTTTTTCTTACTTTATTTTGTCTTCTCTTCCTAATTACACTGATTCCCCCCAAAACTCACTGCTCAATATATTTCAGCAAAATAAAAGTCCCTTAGACTCTTCCCAATAAAAATAAAAGTCCATTCATAAATACAAAATATTATTAACAAAACATAGAAGAAAATACTTTTTTTTAATAATTGTTTTTTATTATTTCACTTTATTTTTTAAATTATTATTAAATAATCCATAAAGGAAGTTTCTATGCACTAACCCCAATCCTCATCTCAGACAATCCCACGTGGGTCTCGAGCCCCGGGTTCAGAGCCTGTGCACGGATCCTACACTCCGGATCACCATCGGCTATCAAGACTACAGAAAGAGACTTGAGAAGAAAACCCCAATGGATTTCCGAAGATTTCTACCGGACGTGAACTGGACTCTCCGTGAGCTGGCCTGTGCTGCGGGGCTGCTGGGTGTCTCTGCAGGTGCAGGTTACTGCATTTAGCGCTACTTGTGGAGATAAAGCGCTCCTCCTGACCAGCTCACGGTAGGATGATTTGACTTTAATATCATAGTGTTTTTACAATAAATCATGTTTAACATTAAAGTTACAGTCTAATGTTATCTAGTTAATCAACAGTATCCTCTTTTGCCGCGTATTAGCCTAATGCTAGTTACCATGCTAGCGAACTCGGCCATAGGAATAAACTACACAGCAAAATACTTAACGGAATTGATGACATTTTCTTATGAATTTATCTTATTTCATTTATTTCATTTTTTCTGCAATAAAACGTTTACCTCAGTGGTCGGTTACTTTTAACAATAATGACTACTGGGTTTACACGAAATCATGGTTAGTCTAGTGATTAGCTAGCTCTCGCGCCACGGTTACCGCTTTAAATGACGGTATATTTGTTGTCCTAATGTTATTTATCTATAGAATTTGTCTGTGTTTCATTATTACACAAATTACATGTTAAATTAATGTACTTTTTAATGTCATTAATGTCTTTTTGTTACAAATGTGTTATCTGCCTTTAGAATGTAGTTCATCGTGTACACTATCATAGTGAGTATAAATATAGTTAGATTGCTGAACTCGGATAAACGTTTTAATAATTATACACTATAATAATACTCGACAGCTAAATATTCTATTGTGTAGAATAAAACATTAAAACCAGCAGATCGCAAAATATTATCTTTTATTATTAATGCTTGGGCATGAAGTATACAGTTTAATAGTTAGCTGAATGCTAATGCACTTGAAAACATGGCTACTCATTTTAAGATCTCAACACGATACAATATTTCTCCTAATTTTACCTACTAACTAATAAACCTGGCTCTGGGTTTTACATGTACAATAGAAAATGTTAGTTGTAATTGAAGTCACAGAAAACTCATTTTTTACAGACTCTGTGGATGTGCTGGGAGAATCACTTGATACTCCCTCTGTCCTCCAGGTATGTGTCAGATACATAGTCCTATTTTATCTACATTTCACACATGTAGGCTGCTACTAATCGTCTGTGTGTGTGTGTGTGTGTGTGTTAAGGTCAATGAGCTAAACCTGCTGCTCTGTCCCACTGAACCTCACCATGACACTTCAGTTGTCCTTCTGGTAACCAAACCTACAATTTATTTATGAAAGATGATCACTGGATTGTCCATGTGACAGAATGTTAGATGTGTTAGTATGAAACTGCTAGAATAAGAAAGACACTTGTGTTTGCTCTACTATTTTTTTTTTTTTAAACATTTTTCACGTTTTCACGTTTGTGCAACTCCACCATTACAACCTTTTAGATGTTTTTTTATGAACTGCTCGTCTCCGGCTACTTCAGCCACGGCTTAGCACCTGAGACAGTAAGTGTCTTATCAGGAGATTTATAAGTGATGCTTGAATGTTGAATATTAATATTTTCAAAGTAATAATATATAATGGAGCTTGTTGTCTTTCTTTCTCAAAGTTTGAGGGAGGATTCTCACAGCGGCTGATGGCACTCTTCAGCATGTGGGACCTGGATGTGTGGGAGCCTGCAGCAGAGCTGTATTTTACAGTGCTTATTGTAAGTGTGGAATATCTTCTGATGCCACGATACACAAATTCACAGCTTTGTATCTCTAAGTCAGTGACACTGTTGGATTTGTGTTTGGTGTGTGTGTGTGTGTGTGTGTGTGTGTGTGTGTCAGTCAATAGGATCAGCTGACAGAACTTTTAGTAGTTCTGTTTTCTCAGCCCCTGGAGCTCTACGATGACCCAGAAGCCTTGGTCACTGCAGATACCCAACTCATCAAGCAGCATGTCCAGCTGATGATGAACACTTTGGAGAAGCTTTGAGCTATGTAGTCCCTTAACCCTACACCTCCCCATTCCCTGCCATCCTTCACCCCAGACACACACACACACACACAGTTTATTAATGGTAACAATACTTGTTCAATGCCAGATCACAGTATTAACTCATTATACACTCACCATCCACTAATAGGAACATCTGTACACCTGTCTATTTATGCATTTATCCAATCAGTCAGTCATGTGGCAGTAGCAAAATACATACAGTGAGGCAAAAAATGATTTGATTTTGTACGTTTGCCCACTGACAAAGAAATGATCAGTCTGTAATTTTAATGGTAGGTTTATCTGAACAGTGAGAGACAGATTAACAACAAAAAAATCCAGAAAAACACATTTCAAAAAAGTTTTACATTGATTTGCATTTTATTGAGTGAAATAAGTATTTGACCCCTTTGCAAAACATGACTTAGTCATGTGGCAAACCCTTGTTGGCAATCAAAGACGTCGGACATTTCTTGTAGTTGGCCACCAGGTTTGCACACATCTCACATCTCAAGGAATTTGGGCCCACTCCTCTTTGCATCCACGACCCATTTTCAATGCCCTGGCTGAGGGAAGGAGGTTCTCACTCAAGATTTGATGGTACATGGCTCCGTCTATTGTCCTTTTGATGCGGTGCGGTTGTCCTGTCTCCTTAGCAGAAAAACACCCCTAAAGCATAATGTTTCCACCTCCATGTTTGACGGTGGGGACGGTCTTCTTGGAGTCATAGGCAGCATTCCTCCTCCTCCAAACACGGCGAGTTGAGCTGATGCCAAAGAGCTGGATTTTGGTCTCATTTGACCACATGACCTCTGAATCATTCAGATGTTCACTGGCAAACTTCAGATGAGCCTGTACATGTGCTTTCTTTAGCAGGGGGACCTTGCAGGCGCTACTGGATTTCAGTCTTTCGCGGTGTAGTGTGTTACCAATGGTGACTATGGTCCCAGCTGCCTTGAGATCATTGACAAAATCCTCCAGTGTAATTCTGGGATGATTCCTCGCCATTCTCATGATCATTGAAACTCCATGAGGTGAGATCTTGCATGGAGCCCCAGACCGAGGAAGACTGACAGTCCTTTTGTGTTTCTTCCATTTGGGAATAATCGCACCAACTGTTGTCACCTTCTCACCAAGCTGCTTGGCAATGGTCTTGTAGCTCATTCCAGCCTTGTGTAGGTCTACAATCTTGTCCCTGACATCCATGGACAGCTCTTTGATCTTGGCCATGATGGAGAGTTTGGAATCTGATTGATTGCTTCCTTCTGTGGACAGTGTGTTTCATACAGTTAACGAGCTGAGATTACAGTAGGAGCACTCTCGGGGAGTGCTCTTAATCTCAGCTCCTTACCTGTATAAAAGACACCTGGGAGCCAGAAATCTTTCTGATTGATAGGGGATCAAATACTTATTTCACTCAATAAAATGCAAATCAATGTAGAACTTTTCTGAAATGCGTTTTTCTGGATTTTTTTGTTGTTATTCTGTCTCTCACTGTTCAGATAAACCTACCATTAAAATTACAGACTGATCATTTCTTTGTCAGTGGGCAAACGTACAAAATCATCAGGGGATCAAATAATTTTTTCCCTCACTGTAAATTCATGCAGATACAGGTCAAGGGTTTCTGTTAATGCTTACATCAAACATCAGAATGAGGAAAAGTGTGATTTCTGTGGATTTGAGTTTACACAGAGTGGTGTGAAAAACAAAACACACTGAATGACAGTTCTGTGGGTGGAAATGCTTTGTTAATAAGATAGCTCAAAGTAAAATAGCCAGATTGGTTCGAACTACCATCACACCATTATAACCTTCAGGTGGATGGGCTACAACAGCAGTAGACGTTAGGTTCTGAGACTACTATGGGCACAGACCTACCCGGAGACTCACTTTTTAAGCTTTAACTATAGTTTGTAGGAATGTGTGCTCATATTAGCCTCAAATTCCTGTTCTTGGCTGACAGGAGTGGAGTCTGATGTGGTCTTCTGCTGTTGTAGCCTATCCACTTCAGGTTTTGATGTGTTCTGCATTCTTAGACACTTTCAGACAAGAGTGCTTATTTGAGTTACTGTAGTCTTCCAGTTAGCTCAAACCAGCTTGGTCATTCTCCTCTGATCTCTCTGATCAGCAAGATGTTTCAGAATACAGACTCTACACTCAAAGATGTTTTTCTGTTTTGTTTTTTTGAACCATTCTGTGTAAACTCTTGAGACTGTTGATTGTGAAAATCCCAGTTTCAAAAGTACTTAAACCATGGATAAAGTCACAGAGATCACACTTCTCCCCATTCTGATGTTTGAACATTAGCTGAAGCTCTTGACCTGTATCTGCATGATTGTACGTATTGTGCTGCTGTCACATGACTGGTTGATTGGATAAATGCATAAGTGAGCAGGTGTTCCTATTAAAGTGGACGATGAGTATAAGTTATACTGAATGAGTTAATTTCACAAGACAAGTTAATTGCCTTTTCATCCATCCATCACATTCCATACTTATTTCCATTACTAACTTCACATTTGCCCCACATAGCTCAAGGTCTCCACAGGTAGGTATAAATAAATGTTGTTATACTTTAGCTAAGACTCTATATAAATCTCTCTTCTTGTCTTTCTTAACAGGTCTTCAGGACTCAAGGACATTATCTGTATATGGAAGTATTATAGTGCCGAAATTTCCTGAAAGTAAAATATCATGTTGAATCACATGAACTGAATAAAAACTTGTCAAAAAAAAAAGAAGTTTGAATTTTTCTGCTTTGCAATTTGATCTGAATGGAAAAAAATCCTTACAGCATTTAAAAAAAAATACAAACTTCATTATTTTTCAACCTCAAAAATTCAGGATGAGAAAAATTCAGGTCGACAAAATGCAAGCCTTAAGATTCAGGTGGACAAATTCAGCTCTTAACATTCGGGTTATTACAGGAAGAGCAATGGATTGCCGATTTCTCGGCCCGTGTCGCAGTGCACTTTAAAGTGTACATCCTGCTCCCTGTGTAGTTCACTCCGAGGGGAATCACTTTGCCGATTGGAACACGGCCCTGTAATGAACCTGCAGGAGAAACGGCTCTGAGGAAGAGTGCAGGGATTGCGGGCTGTGAAGACAATGGACCAGGGGGTAAGTTACATTAGATTTATTAATGAACAGGGCAGTATGAGTTATTTTTTTTCTAATATTAGTCTAAAAAAAAGAACGTAACTTTGCTTATTGAATACCATTGTGCCGAAGACACAAAAAGACAAAAAAATTAACAGTACAGTAAAATAACTCATACTGCCCTGTTAATTAATAAAACTAATTTAACTTACCCCTTGGACCATTGCAGGGGCGTTTCTAGGATTTGAGAACACCAGGAGCTGATTAGGGAGTTGGGTTAAGCAAAAATAACATGTTTTGAAAGAGCATTTTTATGTAATATTGTTTAATAATAAACACAAATAAACAGTATGCAACTTTAGAAAATTTCATTCAATCTTTTTTCTGACTCCTCCCATCATTTCAGAGTCTTGCTACTAAAATATGAGCTAAATTGATTACATTTTCTCTCACACAGGTATGCCATGCAATATTAATCCTGTTACAGCTTGTGTGTGAAGCAGTGTCTTGTAGATCCTTTTTTATTATTATTTTACAATAATCTATATTATACTTGCACCTCTTATTTCATTCCTCATTCATACTGCCACTGCTGTATGTATTATCCTTTGTTTATTTTTATTTTACAGCCTCTCTTCTCTTCTTATTGTTCTCTCATCTCTCATTCTCTCATCTGTCTTGCTGCTTGTATCTTGTCTACTTCATGCTCTTGGTGACTTTCTATCCTATTTCTTTGAGGGTGGAATCATCAGAGAGTATCTCAGAGACTTGACTTGAGCAAAACGGTCAATTACCATACTAGTATTTATAATGCTGAGAATTCCTTTACCAATTGACAGAACAGCCGAATGATGGAGTCTGTTCTGGTCCATTGTTCCCCAAAGCCATGTCTGTATTTTAACTTAAATACTGCATTAGTCGTAGAAACTCATGATGTTCAGACTGTAATGTCTTAGTGCTTTAACAGTTTATATTTTATTTAGATCTATCTTTAGTCTTATTTAATTTAAGGCTTTTGTACGTCTTATGTATGGAATAATATTCAGAAGGGTCCTTATGTCAGGGGTTTTCAGAATCAGAGACAGTGGGCCTCCTTTTTGACACAATATACATTTGTTAGCCGACTTTTATCAACTGTGTTAACATTAAAAATTAAAAGTTAGACTATTATCTGAATAATAAGATTGTTGTGTTTTCTGACAGTTTTTATTTATTGCTGTCACGTGCAAGGGCTGTAAGGTGTTTGTGTGTGGTGTGTGTGTGTATATATATATATATATATATATATATATATATATATATATGTGTATATATATATATATATATATGTAGGTGTTTCAGTCACGTGGTGTGAAAGCGGCTCCGTGCAGACCGTAAGTGTAGGACATTACAATGCGGTACACTCTATTTTGGCCTATGTGTGTGTGTGTGTGTGTGTGTGTGTGTGCGCGCGGAGAGAGTTGTCAATCAAAATCGTGTACTGTAAACGGCAACAGTGCTCAACTAAACCGATCAACATTTAATTAATTCCTCTACACTCCGGTGACAAAATTCGGGATAAAACATTCAGGGCTAGATTAAAATCATTCGGGTCTCGAGCCCTATTGATGATGATTAGCACTAGCCACGCCCCTGGTCCACTATCTTCACAGCCCGCAATCCCTGCGCTCCTCCTCAGAGCCGTTTCTCCTACAGGTTCATTACAAGAGCCGTGTTCCAATCGGTAAAGTGATTCCCCTCGAAGTGAACTGTATAGGGAGCAGGATGTACACTTTAAAGTGCACTGCGACACGGGCCCGAGAAATCGGCAATCCATTGCTCTTCCTGTAATAAAAATCTGTGAAATGACGAATTTTGCGTTAGTGAAATTGTTTATATGGAATAGTATTGACAACAGACTGTTTCTGATTTATAGACACCCAAGAAAACATTTGTACACAAAAGTAGAGCCTTGAAGAATGAAGCTGGTCCTCATTCAGACCTCCACATTCTTGAGAAAACTGGAATTTTATGTTGACTTTCAAGAACCTGATTGCTGAAGGAAAATGACTGAATGATTAAAGCTGAAATATTTCATCTGCTTCCTACTCCTATAATAGTCTGTATCTCAAAAATCTTACACCCACAGAATTATCAGATTCTTATCATTCCAAGGTCTTGTGATGTGAATTGGAAAAAAACAAACTTGCTAATATTACAGTAATGTTTGATCTCTTTAATGCAACTGGATTGAGAAACAAGCCCACAAAGCTGTTGCAGTAGAATTGCTTGTAAATAGTAACATGACTTTTTCTAGACTTTCTGTAGAGGCTGGGGAAAGCTCATCTCCCATCCCCAGTAGCTGTGTCACTGCCCAGTTTGGGAACTGCACCGTCTCTGACAATTCACTGTGTACTGCATAAGCTGTATTTGGGTGAAATAACAATAAAAGCTCCTTAAATTGAAATATCAAGTCATGTCAAGATTTTTAATTAGTGTGATTGCATAAGCAATCGTACTCTTGTTATCGTCACTATTTATTAGTGTGATTGCGCATTGTGAAGGACGCATTGTCTTTAAACTGTTCCTACAGCTTGAATTCTTATCCTACAGCCACATAAACTACCTTAAACTTTTTAAACTGTGACTTTAGCTTTTAAATATTATTTGAGCATGTCTTGCAATAGTTTAAGCAACATATTCGCAATCACACTCGCATTTTCTTCTGGAAATGCAACATTCTAGTTATTAGTGTGATTGCGTTATCGTCACTATTTATTAGTGTGATTGTGTCAGCATTTTGTCACTATTTATTATTATTATTATTATTATTTCTTGTTATCGTCACTATTTATTATTATTATTATTATTATTATTATTATTATTATTATTATTATTCCGGTTCCTGGACTCGCTACTAGTCCTAAACGGTAATAGCTAAAAACATGGTTCCAACGCTAAAATGTTGATTATGTTCTGCTTAACTGTCCTATTACTTTTCATGCTGATAACTATTGTAGTTTATTTTATATCAATTTTAAATGCGTTTGTTACGGACCTCACTTCCTGGTTTCCGCACGGACATTTAAGGAGAGCGCGCATACTTCGGCTTTTCTCAGAGATTTTTGGCAGTTGCCGTAAACAAGCATGTAAAACATTACTAGTCCTAAACGGTAATAGCTAGAAACATGGGTCCAGCGCTGAAATGTTGCCCATGTTGTGCTTATGTGTGCTATTACTTTTCATGCTGATAAGTATTATAGTTTATTTTATATGAATTTTTAAATGCATTACGGACTTCAGACCGCTAGTGTGTGTGTGTGTGTGTGTGTGTGTGTGTGACGTCAGCTAGAGTGAGGGAAGAGGTTGGACGCATCGTCTTTAAACTGTTCCCAGCGCACACACTAGTTTGTTTAGATTTCATATTTTACCTGTGACTTTAGTTTGTATATATTATTTGAGAATGTCTTGCAATAGTTTAAGCATGTATAGCTTTTATATTTGTAACTGAGTGTAGCGCTACGTGGTGTGATGTAAACTTCATCTTAATAAGTTAACTTGCCAGATCATGCCACTTTATCGCTTCTGGTACTTTACTAGAGCGTCCACCTGCCATGCTGGAGACCCAGGTTCGAGACCCGCTCGGAGTTGTATTTATATATTATTTGGGCATGTCTTGCAATATATCACTTAAACGGTAATAGCTAGAAACATGCTTACAACTCTAAAATGCTGCTTAGGTGTGCTATTAGTTTTCATGCTGATAAGTGTTAGTTTTTTTTCGATGGATTTTTAAATGTATGTTTCACGGACTTCAGACCGCTGCTGTGTGTGAGACGTCAGCTAGAGTGAGGGAGGAGGGTTTTTTAAGGACGCATTGTCTTTAAACTGTTCCTACAGCTTGAGTTCTTACTCTACAGCCACATGAACTACCTTAAACTTTTTAACTGTGACTTTAGCTTTTAAATATTATTTGAGCATGTCTTGCAATAGTTTAAGCAACATATTCGCAATCGCACTCGCATTTTCTTCTGAAATGCAACATTCTAGTTATTATTATTATTATTATTATTGTTGTTGTTGTTGTTCTAAAGAGTTCATGTTATAATTCCATGTGTTTTTACCTCATAATTATAATATTTTCAACAAAACTTGAAGGCACCTTTTGTGAATGTGGTCAACAGCAAGCAGGAAATTATATATGATTATGATAATATGATTTATTTAGTTTTATCATGAGGTTATAAATATGTCATGACATATAATTTATACACATATTCATCAGGCATACAGCGATCAGCTTCAACATAAAAAAAAAACACAGGCCCAATACTTTGTAGGACCCCCACCAAAAACAGCTCTGACCCCTCGAGCCATGGAGTTCACAAGACCTCTGAAGGTGTTCTGTGGGATCTGGCACCAAGACATTAGCAGCAGAACCTTTAATTCTTGTAAGGTGTGAGGTGGGAACTCTATGAATCAGACTTGTTTGTCTAGAACAGCCCACAGATGCTCGATTGGATTGAGATCTGGGGAAACTGGAGGCCAAGTCAACACCCCAAACTCATTGTTGTGCTCATCAAACCATTCCTGAACCATTTTTCCTTCCTGGCACGGCACATTATCCTGCTGAAAGAGACCACAGACATCAGGGTATACTGCTTCCATGAAAGGGTGTACATGGTCTGCAACAATGCTTAGGTAGGTGGTACATGTCAATGTAACATCCACATGGATGGCAGGACCCAAGGTTTCCCAGCAGAACATTCCCCAAAGCATGACACTGCCTCCGTCGGCTTGCCTTCTTCCCATAGTGCATCCTGGTCCCATGTGTTCCCCAGGTAAGAGACGCACATGAACGCAGCCATCCACGTGGTGTAAAATAAAACATGATTCATCAGACCAGACCACCTTCTTCCACTGCTCTATGGTCCAGTTCTGTTGCTCACATGATAATTTTTGGCACTTTTGGCAGTGCACAGGGGTCAGCATGGGCACCCTGACTGGTCTGCGGCTCTGCAGCCCCATACTCAAAAAATCTGATGCACTGTGTATTGTGACACCTTTCTATCAGAACCAGCATTAACCTCTGTTGGATCAGATCACACGGGCCAGCCTTCGTTCCCCATGTGCATCGATGAGCCTTGGCCACCCGTGACTCTGTCACCGGTTCACCACTGTTCCTTCCTTGGAAAACTTTTGATAGATACGGACCACTGCAGACCGGGAACACTCCACAAGAGCTGGAGTTTTGGAGACGCTCTGATCCAGTTGTCTAGCCATCACAATTTGGCCCTTTGTCAAACTCGCTCAAATCCTTACACTTGTCCATTTTTCCTGCTTCTAACATCAAATTTGTGGAGAAAATGTTCACTTGCTGCCTAATATATCCCACCCACTAACAGGTGCCATGATGAGGAGATCATCAGTGTTACTCACTTCACCTGTCAGTGGTCATAATGTTATGGCTGATCAGTGTACATCTCCCTCAGTGTCACCCAAATGAGGATGAGGTTCCCTTCTGAGCCTGCTTCCACTCAAGGTTTCTTCCTCATGTCATCTCAGGGAGTTTTTCCTTGCCACTGTCACCTTGCTCATTAGAGATAAAAAGAGAATAACTTTGTTATTTTTTTCTATTTTTCTATACTTCTGTACAGCTGCTTTGATTCATGTACATTGTTGAAAGTTGTGCTATAAAAATAACTTGAAATAAATAAATAAATTCAGTGTCTGAGTATTTATTTAATGCTTGAGTGTGTGTCTTTCTCAGTTGTGTTTTTTGTATTTAAAGGAGCAGTTTCTACTTGAACTGTACTATTTATTCTGTACTGAAAGGTGAATCTCATCATGAAAACATCCCTAAGTCTGAAGGGGTCATTGTATCATCTGCAGATATTTCAGTAAATATATATTTATGTTCTTATTTATTTCATAGTTCTTTTATTGTTGTTAACTTCTCTACAGTGAATAGAAAAACTAAGTGTTGCCCTGATTCACATTCAGTACTTTTATTGAGTGGAAAATCATCATGGAAAGACATTTTAACAGAAATAATTCTCATAGGGACCAGCTCATGTTGGAGTAGAGGGTAATGAGGAGGTGGATATTATAGCTAAGCAGGCTCTAAAACATTGAAAAAACGATATAAATATAGCAGTGATTAACTCTGAAGACAAAGGATTAATGAAAGTAGCTGTTGGAGTTATTATATTAATGTGTAATTGTTGTTCCGGACACTAGAGGGCGTATCTGAGTATTTTGAATGGATTGTGTCTGGAAGAGAGTCTGGAAGAGTGTTACGTGTTGTCTTGAATAAAATATTTGTTTCTTAGTTGAAAGTTGGACTTAAGTATCGGAATGCTTCCTTTTTTGTTTGCAATGCTAAATGGACAATAAATGGATTGGCATATCCAATTTTGTCCCGAAGGTATGGACAAAGTGTTTGTTATTTTATTGAATGAAGATAGTGTGATTTATTGCCCTTTCTGCCCTGTAGTATAGACTGCACCTCCTTACCTAGTGTAATAGTTGAGTTGTTGTGGGTGTTCGGGGTTAATAACAATAATAAAACACGGACACTATGACGAGCTCTTCATTCATAACCTTTTTTCTTACTTTCTTTTCTTTTCTCTCTATAATTACACTGATTCCCCAAAAAAGTCACTGCTCAATATATTTCAGCAAAATAAAAGTCCCTTAGCCTCTTCCCAGTAAAAATAAAAGTCCATTCATAAATACAAAATATTATTAACAAAACATTGAATCTCTTTCATGATTTATGAATCTCTCGCACTATGATGATTGTTTAGTGTATTTTTTTAATCTGTGTGACTCAAATTGACCGTTTTATCATGATTACCTGTTTTCCTAATAAAATGTAGTTTTTAGTAACTGATACACGTTTCATGTTTTGTCCTGATAAATTCCCAGTGAGTGTTTTGAAGCAGCATGTCACTGACCAGGCCAGGGCTCTCCAACCTTTATTCCTCTGAGAGATACTTACAAAATTAAGAGCTACTCCTGTTATATTATTAGTAACATGTATTTACATAGCTTATTGCCATAAACCAAACCAGCTGAATAAAAGATACTTTTAAATAAAATAAATTATTGTCAGATTTTATTCATTCATATTGCTGAAATTGGTCAAGCTTTATCAGATTGGTTGGAGTCTGCTGGTGAAGAGCAAACCATGTCTTGACTGGTCCAGTCTAACACATTGATTCACCGCATTAATCAGAGACTTATAACCAGAGTGACTTGCATTTAACTCATTTATTCAACTGACCATTTGAGAGATAAGGGCCTAGCTTAAAGGTCCAGCAATGACAGCTTGGTGATCCTGGGATTTGAACTTCTTCCACTGAACCTTTTAATCAGAAGTCCACTACGTTAGCCACTGAGTTACCAGTTCCCACACCAGGATCTTGTTCATGCTGCCGAACCACTCCTGTGTACCTTTGCCAGTACGTTTCGGGTCATCGTCCTGTTGGAAGGTGTTGCTATAGTTTCACCAGGTCTAATTTTATAGGTTAGATCAATCTTATGCTATAATAAATGATATTGATTTCCTCCAATATTATGGGCTGTTTTTATGCATATATTCATAACATCTGACATTCATTTCAGTTCCAGACTAAAGACTGGAAAGTTGTGGAATGTGGAAAAGTTGAAGGGGATGAATACATGTTTAAGGCACTGTATGGAGTGTGATGATTTTTGTCTCTGTTTGCTATAACTCCATTGTTGTCTGTGGCTTTGGGAGGGCAGTTAGCGCTGATCCTGGACCAGCTGCTGGATTCTGGACTCTCGCTCTGGTGCTGTGGGGATTGCCTTTTTAGGAGACACCTGATCACAGCAACACAAAGAAGGCTTGGTGATAAGAGCCTGCTGGATATGTGTGTGTGTGTATGAGAGAGAGAGATGAATAGGGCCCTGGTGATTAGGAGCAGTGCCTGGGAGGGGGCAGAGGTAGGGGTATTTGCTGGTTTTTGGTCAAGCTGTACTCTGTAGAGATTTTGTTGAAAGCAGGCAGTGCAGTCTCCTGTAGTGCTCTCTCCAACACCTAGCCAAGAACAACAGCTACTACTTGTGCCTGAAGATATTTTTGTAGATGGTTTGGGTTTGAAAAGGTACTCGATGGAGAAATTCCAGGCCGCAATGCTCCTGGGTGCGGTAGGAGACTCTTTAGGATACCGCAAAGGCCGCTGGGAAAGCTGCATGTCAGGGTCTAAGATACAGAAAGAGCTCACGGAGCTTGGGGGACTGGCAGCCCTAAAACTGGATCCAGAAAACTGGCCTCTGAGTGATGGAGCTCTGATGCACATGACCACAGCGGAGGCCCTTATATCAGGTATGGATGTGTCTCCAGTTGGAAAACTCAAACTGATAGCATGAAACATGTAGGACTGGAAAATGTAAGGAAAGGAAAGGAAAGGAAAAAGTTTTTAACTTCATATCGCTGGGTCGAGATTTATATTTCTCTTCAAGCTAGGTTTCACTAAACCTTTATAGAAGTTAATAAATAACATGTTTTGTGATGAATAAGTCAATAAACAGTTAGAATTGTTCATTTTTACACCTACAATATTTATAATAATCTGACTTTAGCCTCTTGAATTGTGACTGCTTTTAATAATAATTATAATAAATAAAAAATGTTAATAAAAAAGAATTTATTGTAGCTTGTTCTCATTAGGACAATTTGCTGCAGGAGCTACTGTGATGTGGTTCTGAAGATTTTATTTCGTGTTTACAAATAAATGCTAATACATTTTAAATCTGGCTTTAATGTTTTATCAGTTCGAAATGAGAAGATTCACTTACTGTCTTGTTTTATTAAGATTAGAGACTATACACTTGGTTTTAGTTTCAGAATAAGGAGGAAGAAGGAAGTTAAGTTTAATGGTAAATGTGTATGGTCTTGCTGGAGATCTTTGATAGAGTCTCAGATTGTTATTTGCCATATATAGCTGGAAAAAACTCTCATTGTAATCTTTCCAGGTCACATTCTCGTTGTTATCCCTGGTGATCGTGACCCAGGCTGATATCTGATCTCATAAACAGTTTCATAAACAGTTGCTGACATACACACACGTGCATTCACAACAATAATACATGCCCTATATCCTGTTATCTCCTGCTTATCTCTGTGTGCCACCAACACCAGAATAGAATTTGAACTGTTTCATCTGTAGATGCACTTGTAGCAAGGCATAACCCGAGTTATAGATAACTCTGCCATCTTTAATCCATTAAAACCTCGAGCTTAAAGTCAGTACTCATCATCCTGCAGTTGTCTTCTCTTGTTGAACAGATTTTCCACCAAGCTGAGAATAGAACTTGATCCTTCACCACAGTGGGATGATGGTAGGCCACTGGACCAGTATCATCATTCAGAGAGTCCTGTGCTTATGCTAACTGGAAAGAGGACAGACTTGGTGATTTGGTTTCTACTTATTCAAATTCAAATAGAACTGAGAAGCAGCAGACTCAAAATCACAGTGAAACTGTACTCTTTTTTTGTATTGAGAATGTTTAATGCCAGGACTGCATAACAAGCCGCTTAATGATGCCTTATAATTCGATCCCACCTAATCACATCCGCAGCTCCTCACCGTCTCAGTTCACATCAGCCAAATCCCTAAGCCGAGTTGGACTGATATATGAGCTCTGTTTTAGGGATGTGGACAGATGAAATAGAGGCTGTGTGGCTACCGATGAGCCCCACTAATGCGCGGAAAGTATCCCTCCTCAACTGCCTCATACACACGGCTAAATTTAGCCTGACACACTACGACTCAGTTGCCTGAAATGCTAAGCATGATAATACCACATGACGGCATGAAAATCCTAGAGATGTGGTAGAAAACAATTCATTCTTCTATGGTGTGTGACATCATGTAGCAAAAAGTGGGGAAAATGTCACAAGCTGTATAACTGCCTACACTGTTGTTTAGATTACTGGTGTCTGGAAGACTTGTACAGAGAGGTTGTGCGGCTCTTCGTGGCAGCTATGGTGTCCCTTCAAGGTCGAACTCCTGACCCAAGCACAGTAGAAGCTTGTTCCTACATCAAACCTGATAACTACCTGCTGGCCTGGCACACACCATTCAATGAAAAAGGTATACCTTCCTCTATAACAGTGATCCAGGCCTGTAGAGTAGCTGTTAATTACTTAGCTTTGTATTTATTATTATCTATCTTGACAATATGTGTACTTACCATTGCTAACAGGTTCAGGTTTTGGAGCTGCCACGAAGGCTATGTGTGTGGGTATGCGCTACTGGCAGCCTGAAAGACTGGAAACCCTAGTGGAAGTGAGCATCGAAATAGGCCGGATGACCCACAACCACCCCATAGGTACCACATGGTCCTTATAGAATCATAACTAGCCAAGAAACCAACTTGTTTCATTCTCAAAGACATAATTAAATTCAAGAAGGAATTAGCTAGTTGTTTGGAAATATATCCTTCCATTTAAAGCCACACCCCTAAAACTCATGCATACAAGCAGCCGAGGCTGGAGCCCTGAATGCTAGGGCGAGGTGTGTGATTGATAGCCAAGGCTAGATGCTTCCTCATTGGTCGGATGCACCATCAAGTTTTAAAGACTTTCTTCTGAAATATTTCCATGCCAAATCTCACAAAATGGATTCTGGGAATTGAGATTGCGTTCATGTTTCCTTGTGCCATCGTACCTCTTATGCTCTATTTATTACAAGCAACGTCTGCTCCAGGTCACTTCAAGATTTTTATTTTTAATAATTTTATTTTGAATAATTTTGTTTTTTTATTAAATAACCCAGAGTCTCCACTCTCAGAGTCAGGAGGTATATACAACATGGATGCTGGCAACATTTCTTTATATTGCAAATATAAGCATTTTTTAATTAAATAAATAAATAAATAAATACATTTTATAGATAGATAGATAGATAGATAGATAGATAGATAGATAGATAGATAGATAGTGCTATTAAATGACATGGTATGAATTTTATTTATGTTTTAATCATTTTTTTATCATTTTTTATTTAGAAGATTCTAGATACTCTATATTGTTCATGGACATTAAATATCAGTGTTTCTAAAGCAATTTTTTGGGGAAATTCATTGTTAAGTGAAAGAAACAAATTGTTTGCATAAGCATTATTTTATTTCTAAAATTAAAGGCAACAATGTGATGTTTAATCGTTCGTGAACAGTCATTTATTTTTGTTAATTAATTAATTTAAAATTATTTTTTCTATTGCTGCAATGACATGAACACGTGAGCAAAACATCAATTTCTGAATAAAATGAAAAGCAGAAAGGAAAAGCAGAAGTTGATATACAATTAGAGGCTCATTAATGAAAGGTTACTTTGGACAGAACTGGACTGGAAACTAAGGCTCTGGTTTCATGTGCAGGGTTTTTGGGATCTGTTTGTACTGCCCTGTTTGCCTCATATGCAGTCCAAGGCAAACCGGTGGTGACCTGGGGCCGTGATCTCATGAAGGTGATCCCTAAGGCTGAGGATTACTGCAGGAAGACCATACGCCACATAGCAGGTTTGGAACCTGAGACCAATTCATGACACAATCTGACACAATCATGACACAAACAAAATTACACATAAAATATGTGAATCCCATCATCTAAGAATTTGCATGCAACAAACATACTTTTTGACAAGAGGTCTTTCAAAAACGTCTCAAGTCAAGAGACCGTGGCACTACGTGAAAGACAAAGCTACATAAAACAACGCATAACAAAGTATACTACACAGTACCACATGCATGCATGTGTGCAAAACTGGCCACATTTATAGGAATGCCTGTATGTTGTCTTTGTTTATCGTAGACAATCTGCCTCAAGGTGCGAAGATTCTTTTCTGCTCAGCGTGTTTGTAAAGAGTGTTTATTTGAGTTAGCGTAGCCTTCCTGTCATACTGAATCAGTGTTTTTATCCCCCTCCGACCTCAGCAGGAATTTCCACCCACAGAACTGTAGCCTACTGTATATTTTACTGTGGTTCATGAAAATATGTGGAATACTTACACATCCCATCTGATACCATCAACCACGCCGAAATCACATCATATTTTTCCACTAAATGAAGTTTCTCATCCTTCTGAAGTGAACCCTGACTGAATCTTTGACATGACTTTGTGCTGCCACATAATTGGTTGATTGGATAGCTGCGGTTCAGACGTTCCTATTAAAGTGCCTTCTGACTGTATGATCACTGAACATAAGAGGTCTGTGGAAATTCCTGCAGAATAATCAGACTTGTTCTTTGGTATTTTATTGCCATTGTGTAATCCTTTACAGTAGGTTCTCTTAAACATGTAATAGAGTAGAAACAATTTTCCTTAAACACCTGCTGACTGTGTGAATAATCTCTCTTTTCAGAGTACCAGGAGAAATGGTTTTACTTTGAAGCCAAGTGGCAGTTCTATTTGCAGGAGAGAGAGATCGAGGAGGAGGGACAGAACAAGCCTCTTTTCCCTAATACATATGACGCAGATGAGACAGATAAGGTTAGGCCTAATTGTTTTTAATTGCATCATAATTGACTTTCATTTCATGAGTTATTACTGACGTGTAACGATTAGGCATGTGGAATGTGTTTGGATGATCTTGTCATAAATGTAAAGGTCTTCTAATGGAATAAATATAGGCTGTACTCGTAGATATAACAATTGTCTTTTAATCCACACACACCCATGGGCAAAGCCACTGACAAACAAAAAGCATGGTACATTCAGTACCAGTAGAGATGATAAATGTATACAATAATTATAGTTCTGGAAGCACAGTTTTTGTTGCAACTTTAACTCCTAGGTGTGGTGCAGCTGGAGGAGTTGCTGTTGCTTCAAGGTACTCTGTTTGATCCTGAGATTAAGTTACTATCTGTGTGGAGTTTTGTATGTTCTCTCCAAGTCTCCGCAGGAGAGTACTGCATCCTGCCAGTAGGTGGATTTGCAGCTCTAATCTGTCCCAAGGTCAACCCATGGTCTATTCCCACTTGTTCCTGGGATAGACTCCAGATCCACAGTGACCCTGACCGGGACAAAGTGCTTACTGAAGATGAATAAATAAAACTAATTAACATTAAACGAAGATGTACAAGTAATTATCCTGCATCTCTCACAGGTTTACAAGAGCTGGAGCTCTGAAGGCCGAGGAGGACACAGGGGCCACGATGCACCTATGATCGCCTATGATGCTCTGCTGGCTGCGGGATCAGACTGGAGCGAGCTCTGCAAACGGGCCATGTTTCATGGAGGTGGAGTAAAACCTAATTCACTACAAAAGCGTACATATATATCTAAAAAAAATGTGGATGAAATAGTAGGAATATAATTATAATATAATATAATATATTTATTGTTTTGTGTCCGAAAGGAGAACTCTGATATAAGATCAGCCCACATTCCATTCTGTGATCATTTTCGTGTAGGAAGAAAATAAATGTGTTATGAAACATTGAAACCGTAATGTGTTATGAAACATTTTGCGTATAGAAGTATATAGGATGAGATCTTGACATTAAAATTGATGATTGCATTGTTCCAGGAGAGAGCAGCGCTACAGGTCTGATTGCTGGCTGTCTCTATGGTCTGCTTTACGGATTGAACCAAGTGCCTCAAGGACTGTACCAAAACCTTGAAAAGCGGGAGAAACTCGAAGAGCTTGGAGCCAAACTGTATCACATGGCATCCGCAGAAAAGTATATAGAGAAGTAACACTCACCTCCTTGTTCACACAGGGAGTTCACACAGCTCCCAAGCTGCACAGCTACACACCCCTCCTGTACCTCCTCTCAGCATATAACCATAAGGGCCGCTAATTTCCTCTAAGAACAGATGCAAATGAATTGAAGCTGTTTTTTCAAAGGTTTTGCTTTTTCAGTGTCAAAGTATATGTAACTTACAACAGCAACAACACCTTACGACTGTTTGACCCAAGAGACTTTTATGTAGTTTGGCCAGGAGCTTTGCTAATTCATGATGTCTGGTCAAATTATAGTAAAAAGTACTCTGTGCATGTTCTGGTGCATGTATATTATGTAAATTAAAAAAAATCTTAAACAGACCTTACTTTGTAATTTGATTTCTTACCAAAATCTGATGCCTAATTGCAATATGATATGACTAAGTATCATATCCTTGTTCTTGTCTAAACCTCTAAACTTTCACACTACATGATGTTCTTGGGTATTTGCACAATGTGATGCTTTTAAATTACTGATATTATATATCAAGATTTCCCAGACATTTCCATGGTCTTCTGGGGCAAAAATTCAATGTCTGAAATGATGTAGTGTGAAATCTCTCACTCCCTAAACCTTCTCTAGCCCTTTAATGTCCCTGCTATAAATCTAACCCTTATTCATCTCAAATGCACAAAGCAGCTTTTACAGCAGAGGCTCTGATTCTTGGAGTGTAACCAAATCCCCATTCCTGCCTTGCTTTTGCTATGTGGGGGCCTCTGTACAAAGAAGACTATTACAGATACTTTACTGAGGATCACTGAGTATAAAGAAGGACTCTTTTATTTCACACAGAGCAGAACAGGAAAGGCCTCAAGGAGTCATTGCCCCAGAGACCAACATTACAGTCAATGGCAAGACACTTAAACAGCTAGTCTTGGATCGCTCATACAGTCCAGCAGTCCGGGGGATTCTGGACTCTCTACTGCAATATATAACCCAGGAGTTGCCAAGACTGGGTCCGGATACCCAGAAGAGTCCGGAAAAAAAGTGCACCATGAGTAGGAATACCAAGAAAGCAGCAGTTCGTCAACCTTCTGTCTTCCAGCTTCTTCAATCCAAGTATCTGTTAGCCAACCCCAAGCCAGCCTTAACACACAGAAGAGAAGTGGGCACTTTGGATTTAAAACCTGTTCACAGAATCAAGCAAGTGAACAAACCTATTAGTGAAACAGGGCAAGAATTTAAGGGAAAGAGGTTTAGGGTGCGAGATATGATTGCTAAATTTGCAGCTGCTGAGAAAAATGAGAAGGATCTTGAGACTAGAGACTTGGTCAGACAGGTTAGCACGGGTTCTGTTTTGTCTGATATGGTGAAAAAGCTTGAGGATCTGACAACTGTGCAAAAAAGAAATGATTCAGTTGAGCATAGGAAGCAAGAATGTGCTGAGTCTAAGTCAACGATGAAGATGAAGATGAAGAAAGTGACTAAGCAAAATAAAGCACAAGATTTATTGATTCTTACCAAGCAAGAGAGACAGGTGATGGGTAAATATACCAGCTCAGGGAGGCACAGCAGTAGGCTTGAGGAACAGCAAAATCCTTTAGCAATAGTAAAAGGCTCACTGTGCAGCTCACTCAAAGCTGAACAAGATCTTGTTTCCAAAAAACTGTTAAGCAACCTCTGTTTACCTCTGACACAGCAGAAAGTGCAGTATGGTAAAGTCAAGATGATTTCCTTCAATGCATTGTTGGTGAACTCCCAATCTGAGCCAGAATATGGGCTTCTAGTGATGGAGAACACACAGATGTGGAATCTAGCTCTAGTCTTATCACACCCTGATATTTGGGAACTGGCCTCTTCAACAAGACAGCGTTTGAAACATCACCACCACAAACAGCATTTACTGGAACTTCATAACAAGGGTACAGATGTGCAATGCCCTGACCAGACAGAATTACAAACCATGAAGCCACTAGCTTCTGAGATTCATTATAAGATGCACCAGGAGATCCTTCAGAATGGTACATTGGAGATTGCTCAATATAAAGATCAGCATTCACCAATTGGGCCTCCAGATGATTGTCGCAAAGGACCTTTACTTACATGTAATGATGATGGAGATTCATCAGGTGACGGTGAAAAAGATGTCCATACAATGTCTCACCAAAATCCTATACCTCAGTTAAAATCACAGAAAGACCATCATGCTTCTCTGATCCTACAAAAAAGATCCAGTGGATCATATTCACCAGATCAGAGCATGAACTGTCTTTCAGCAGAAGTACTGGTAGGTAAACCCATGAGCAGTGTCAGTGAGAGTCTGGAGCCCATGACCCTTTCATCATTAATCACTCCCATAAATCCAGTAAACAACACAACACCTGAGTACTGTGACAATCATATCTCACAACACTCATCTGAAGATGTAACCTTGTGTAAAGCAAAAGCCTGCCATGATTCAGCTAGTCATGCTAGCAGTGGCAATGAGCAAGATGTCCCTCATCCCTCAGGAAAAGGTGTACTAAACAAAATGCTTCCAGAAGGCAATTCATGCAGCTTCATGACATCAAACATACAACTTTCACAAATGATGAAGGATGAACAAAATCTACCATCACTAAAGGAGTGCCCAAAATACACGACCTTTAATTATAGTGATCCCTCTGTGATGACAACTTACATACCCAAGACTGTAAGGTTCACTGATACTTTCAACTTCTGATCCCTTAACATGGGTCCAGCTTCAGGCAGTAAAGCATGAGGAAGTTATTCGAAATGTAGGCCAGCATACAAGATTAAAAAAAAACAAGATATACACTGTATGGCTAAAAGTATGTGGACACCTGAACTTCACATCTACAGTGTATGTTCTTTCCCAAACATTTAGAAGTACACAATTGTATATAATGTCATTTTGTAGCTTTACATAAATGTCACTTTACTGGAACTAAGAGATCCAAACACTGTTCCAGCAGGACAATGCCCCTGTGTCCTCACTTTTCTTGTACCTCTTATAGCTGAATAGGCAAATCCATCCGTCTGTACATTTATTTTCTGTACCGCTTTTCTTACAAAACTGCATGGGGATCTAGGGGACCCAAGCCACCAGGCAGGGGACAGGGACACCAACTGATCACAGGACACAACAACACACACACACACACACTACAGACAATTTAAAGATGTCAGTCAGTCCACAACACATGTCGTAGGACTGGGGAAGGATACTGGAGTACCACTAAAGCAAGATGGAGGTGGGAATTGAATCCCTAACCCCAGAGGTTCACAGCTAACCACCATTATAAGCAATCTAGAGAAAAGCCGGGAGCAGGTTGATGTGATGTTCAAGTGTCTACAACCTTTCAGCCATGTAATGTACCAAAAACAGAGGTGCCAACATGCATGGTTGATCCATACCATTTATGATGTTTGGCTATTTGCTATGGGAGATGCTTAATAATGCACATTTTGTTGCTTTGTCAGCTAGAGCAGGTGTCAAACATGAATTAAATTCACTGAAGGGGAAAGGACACAGGATATCGACCTTTGAATTCATGAACCTTGTTCTTTCTGAGCCAATAGAAAACACAAGGGTGAATGTTTTTTCTTTCTATGAATATTGTATAGGTTCTTTTTCCTTGATGCAATTAATAGATTTCAGAATACATCCTGACATAGTGTGTATGTAGAAATAGTGAGGGAGCAATCAACATAAGAGTATCGGTAAAAACCAACTGAATGTAACTTGGATTTTTGATGATAAAATACACTTTTGACCGAATATGCAGTACATAGCTAACGTGAATACTTTTGAAGGTGTACAGGAGAAGCCGAGCATTTCACATGGAAGCCATGTGTGTAGTCATCAAACATTAAACTTGTCCTAATATTTGTGAAGTGCACAGTAACCAGCCTGCTCCACCTGCCTACGTGTTTCTAACTGAAATACTTAACAATAAAATGTGCTTTAGAGCTCTGACCTCAGCTATTGTACTTAATGAAGCACAGTAAATAAAGTGAGGTCATGGAACTTCCAGTGGGAGGTTCTGTAATACGAGCAACACACCCGGTTCACAAGGGAGCGGTAAAGCACTTCAGAGGAATAAGAAGCTATTATTCACGCAAATCATTGTCTAGAGCAGATATACTGTAGACGTCTATTACTGCAGAAGCGTCTGGGGATTAACATATGGCTTTATGGGATATTATTTATACAGTATAGATATGTTTTTAAAATCTTCAATTTTCCACCTCTTACTCACAGCTCAGTGTGTTTGCATGTTATGTGATTAATGAGAGAACTATTTATTGAAACACACCTGGTCATGTTTTCCTACAGTGAGATCGGAAAAGCTAACCCTGTCATATTCAACGGCACGTCAGGAACAGTGTATCATACTGCAATATCACGATGCCACAGAGCTCAGATTCTGCTGGTATTGTCCATGGCCTGACCTTGTACTTCAGATCAGCTCACATTTTAAAGAAACTGATTTAACATGTGAGTTTATTATTCTCAACAACACCTGGTGAGAGGAGAAGGTGAAAGTACCTGAGGAAAACTAGTAAAGGGAAACCGGGTAAATGCTCAAAGGAAAGGTTTTTACTTATAGATATAGGAGATCTGGATAGGAGATCCAGGAGCAAATCATGTAATTAATACAGACTGGGAGTAACATCATTACAAGGAATTGAATTACTAGGGATTTAATATCTACTAATATAAATGATTTTACAACAAAAAAAGGAAAAGGAAGGGATTTAATAAAAATAAATGTACAGATTTAAAATGTTGCCTTATAGCTCCAGGGTCCTGAGGAGTTCGAGCCTGAGCTCAGGTTGCTGTCTGTGTGCTGATGTGTCTGTTCTCCATGTGTCTCCCTGGAGATGTCCCTGGTGTCACCCACCTCTCAAAGACATGCTAGTAGGTGGACGGGCTAGGATTAATTGCAACTTGGTATGAATGAGTGTGTGTGTGTGTGTGTCTTTGTGTATTTTTTGTGTGTGTCTATCTGTATGACTCTGTATTGACTCTGGATTCACGGTGATAAAACACTGCCTGGAAATGACTGAAAGATTCAGTACAAACTTTTAACATTAAATCAGTTATTTCTAGTCGAAGTCTGCAGGAGTTAGTGGACAGAGTGTGTGTTATTAGTCATGGCTGTGAGGCTCAATAGCACCTTTCTGAGCAAAAGCTCTACACACCGACCTACATGTATACTTACATTAATTACTGCAAGAATGGAACTGAGTGTTTATTTTGGTTTTATATATATATATATATATATATATATATATATATATATATATATATATATATATATATAGTAGGATTTTTATATTCCAGGTTTTACTCAGATAATTTCAGTCACAAAGCACTACTGAACCTATCAGAATTGAGTTTAGAGTTGGTATAAAAGTATAAATAAATAAAATAGGTCTACACGTAGATAACAAACTCCAAACTCTTAAAAACATAAAACATGTACAAATAGCTCAGTTATGAGATGAATTCATCATTAAGGGGGATTTTTTATTGAATGTTTAATCGAAAAAATAATATAAACTTATATTTTAAGCTGGGTTCCTTTAAGAACATACACACACACACACACACACACACACACTATAAACAAAGGTGTGTCTACTGCACAACTCAGTGGAATTTGTATGCTGCATTCTTGCTTAAATAGCTTGATATATTATTCAAATCATATCCTTTTTTTTTAGAATAAAAAATATTTACCAAAGCAAACAAAGGTTTGGTGTTTTGGCGCAGATGAATCCTGTTTGATACTAGGAATAGATTTAATCTGTTTTCTTGGAAACTGACCCGGATCCCAGTTAATCTGACACGGCTTATCTCCAGGAATACATTTTGTCCGACTTGTTTGAAGCATGAAATATTAGAAATGTCTTTTCCACCAAGGTGTTACATTCCAAACAGCCGTGAAGAACGTACACCTAACATCGAGTTGTTAAGTGTGACCTAAAATCTTAAGCATTATACTGAAATCCTTGTTCAGATTGCCAGTATTAAACACACGGTGAACTATCTGTAGATTACATTTCCATTATCATCACAAGACCACCTGGGGTGTAGTAATTACAGAAAACACAGCATTTCCAAAAAAAAAAACCTTGCATCTCTGTTAAAACCATGCCATTTAGGCAAATCATAAACTACACTTAAAGCCCTAACACTGCACTTTCTACATCTTGTAATGATAAGGTTGAATGTGAAATGAAGAATATTCAGCAGAGCATCGTGCAGTCATCTGGACTAATGGATATGACACTAATCTACTTTCAGCTTGTTTCCACAACAGCAGTGGGATGAGAAAAGGAAGAGGAGAGAGAGCATGATTAGAACAGCAGGGTGCACACACCAGGCTTACATGGAAATGGAGAAAAGGCTGTCATCATTAATGAAAAGATGTAGTTATTTAGCATATAAATCTTGATTCGAACATAAGATCATACAGCTAATGAAAATATTTTGCAGTCATGGGGTGTGGTGGCTTTGTGGGTAGCATGTTTGCCTCACACCTCTGGGTTTGGGGGTTGAGTTCCTCCTCCACCCTGTGCCACATCACACACTATGTTTAAAACGATGCTGTTTACAAGAATGTTTTCACACAAAGTTGGTTAATTTCTTAAAGGCCTTAATAATGCCTTCAAATCTAACAGAAAATCTAGTACAACAAACAAAAAAAAAGAGTCTTGAACACAATGGCATTTTAATACAATGGGTTTTTACGCACAAAGTGCTGAAGAATAAAGCCAGTCTGAAAGAAAAGGAAAACCCGTGCTCTTCTGAAACGAGTGAGGATGTAAATCATTACTCTTTCACGGGCGTGTGTTATGAAGTTAAACGATGTTTGATGAAAAGATGTTCAGTATGAATGTCCTGTGAACAGGTTTAGCTTAGAAAAGTCTGCATGAGGTGTTCAGGTCCAGAAATTAGGTACAAATGTATGAGATTTAAGTAGATTTAAGATCTACTGAAGACTTGAAGTGAAACTGACGTTCTTTCGTAGGTTGTAGGTGCAAATATTTACACATTGGACCATCTACTGAGGCACTGTGAAAATAAATTAGCTGTTATTTTTAACCTTGCTTTAGTCAATTAATATTTTACAGTAATTAAACATCATGCTTATGTGTTTAAGGTCTAAATATTTGGATTATACACCCATTCCCTTTATTTCCTGCTTGTGTGAGAGCCCTGCTGTGATGCACTTCTACCACAGAGACTCCCTTTGATGGCGCTGTGTGGCTGCAGGAGGACCTCTTCGGGAAGGGGCGTGGCTTCTGGAGCCGCTCCAAAGCTCCGCCTCCGCGCTTTGATTGACGTCTGCCCTTGAGCTCACGAAACAAACTGATCAAGCGTGGCGCTGGGAAGAAAAATAAAAAAGACTACAAAACCCGGCTCGAACACGGGATGAACCAATGCTGTTGGAGGTTTTAGAAGATATACGGTCGGATATTCAGCGCGAGGAGTGAAAACAGCTCGGGAATAAAAACAGGGAGCTTTTCTCTCTATCTCTGTACAGGACAGGTTCATGGACGCCGGTTGGTGTGTGTAGTGTGTCTAAGCGCGTGCACTGGGACTGATAAACTAACCGCCTCGCAAGCCTATAATAGATAATGCACCGTGTTTATTGAGCGTTTTGAGGTATTTCCTGATCAATCCCAGACCTTACTAAACTTCTCTGGACTTTATTTTGATTTGTTTCACGAGACATGGACGTGAGAAGGAGGATCTCCTGCGAACACTAAACCTGAAGAACTTATATCTGTCGGGGGTGTGTGTGTGTGTGCTGAGATGAGATTTGGCTTTAATATGAAGACGGGAGAGTTGTGCGTGAGAAGCTGCGCGTGAAACAGCCACCATGGAGAAGGCGAACGGCGCGCGCGCACCGCCGCCTCAGCAGCAGCCTCAGCACCGCATCAACGTCCCGAGCACAGCCAGGGAGAGAGTGTCCAGGTACACTACACTACACACCTTCATTTAGGGGGGGGGAAATGTCAGTAAAAAGATAAACAAATTGTTTTATGGTTTTTACAACATGCACAACATAGATTTCTAAGATTGTGGCGTACCACGTTTGACCTTTGACCCAGGACAAGGTAAATAAATGCATGAGCAAACATTTCTTTCATCTACAATATATTATATAACACTCCATAAAGTAACACAAAATTGATTGAGGAAAAAAAAAAGCTATTCTACTTCATACTTAAGTTACCACATTTCTAAGGTCACTTCCAAAAACATACTGTCAAGATGTCCATGTCCACTGTGTTTTCTTTTTACTTAGTGACAAACTACCCTAAAATACATGCTGTCTAATTTTTTCCTCAATGAGATTAAAAATACAACTTTATAGGTATTATTTGCAGTATATTTCTGTGCCTTTTTGCCTTTTCTCAGCTGCTCTATGGAGTTTTTACAGATCTCAGCATATTCCCGTTGGTTCCTGACTTCCTGGACACCCTGTATACATAAAACACCTAGATCATGATTTTATCACATTTCTATCACCTCTAAAGAAACCATAAACCAACAGCAGATCGAATTTCGTCGAGGGTTTAGTGAGGATTTTCGTGACACATCAGTTTTAAAACCTAGCTAAGGATAGCTGAATAGAGAATTTTAAAAATGTAGAATAATTAATTAATAGACATCACAATCAGTCTTCTCCAGTTTATTACAGAGCCGTAATATTGGTATGTTTATGTCAGTGGAGCTTCATCTACTGACACAGAATGAAACCCATAATATGCTCTGGTCCAGCCTCTTTTTATATTTTTATTATAATGGGTATACATTGGGGACATGGTGGGATCAGTGGTGCTTTTAGTTTACACTTCTCGGGGATGAGGTTTGATTCCTCATGCGCTCCCTCTCCTTCAAGGCTTTACTCCAGGTTCTCTGGTTTCCTCCTACAGTCCAGTGACATGTAGGCTGATTGTCATCTGTAGTGTGTGTGATTGTGTCCTGTGATAAGTTGCCGCTCTGTCCGGCGTGTCCCCCCGCATTGTGCCCCGAGTCTCCTGGGATAGACTCCAAGCTCCATGAGACCGAGTGTTGGGTTAAGTGGTACAGAAAATGGGATTGATAAATGGATGGTTTACATCCTTTAGAAGTTAAGGCTGCTTTACTTGTTCTTGATCATGCTATCGCAGATTTTGAAACATCCCTTGTTTGTGTTAGAATCCTTCGTTTTTACTGACAGCTGATTTTGTGTCTCCGTGACAAGTGAGTTCTTGGGAGTGTCGTGCAACTCACAAAGTTTGCCACAGAATTTGACCAGGTTTTTACTGCCATGATCTCATACAGAGGGACAGGCAACACATTTACAACACTGTCAAGCTGCTTTTATATTTACTACTCAGTTTCACTGAGGTTTATTGTGATTGTTGAGCACAAAAATGCTTGATTTTATACTGAATCTTTTATTGTTTTTTGTGCTTTTGCACAAAACTGCTTGGAATGGTGAAATTGCTACCAGTGAAGACACACACATGTAATAACCTTCTATGATGGCTGTACTAGTGGTTTTGTGAACACTTAGTGGCTTTGTAACAGTTGGATGTGGTATTTGTAGGAGTTTGCAATATTTTAAAAATTTCCACACATTTTTTCGCAGATTTGGAGACGTGCCATGTGACGTCACAACAACACACATTCAGGCAAATCCTCTTCCGTTCATGTGTGTTAAACATGAGTGCATCTTTCATAGAAAGTCATTACGTATGTGTCGTCACTGGTAGGAGTTTAAAAGAAAATTCCTGTGCTTGCAATTTCACCAATTCATGTAATTTTCTGCAAAAAGCCCAAAAAACTCGCAAATCGCATGACATTTTGAATAAAGACCGAAAATCAATCATTTTTGTTCGTGAAAATGACAAAAAACAACCTGCTGGATTGACTGTCACAGCACAGCCTTTTGTCTAAAGCTGAATAAGTACATGGTGTTGGTTTATTTGTCTTCAAGTTGTGTATTTGCGCTCTCTCTTATTGAAGTCTGTCTCCACAGCGTGGATCCGTACGGCTTCGAGAGGTCTAACGACTTCGATTACGAGTCCTACGAAGAGCTCATGTCGGAGTACTTGGCTGTTCTCACCAAAAGGTCAATCAAGTGGTCCAAACTGCTGCAGGGGAAAAGTCGCGTCGAGAAGAACTTTAAAGGTGAGTGTGGTGAAGAACACCACCAGTGCTCTGTTTGTGTGTGTGTGTGTGATCCATTAACCCCATATGAAGTGGTGTTGCATGTGGTAGAGCAGCTGTTTACTGTACCGTGCATGTTTCTGTGTTAATTGCATTGATGAAGGGTCGTTTAGCTGATAATTGTGTTGGAGTAGGAGCTCATCAACAGTCAATTACTGAGGATCAGAGGTGAGGTACTGATGTAGATTTTCATCTGTTTTATGAGATCGCTACATACACAGGGCAGTGCTTCAGGAGATCATGGTTTTATCAACAGTACTACTGATCAATTACCCATAATGCATCCTGATACTCTGCCCCTGGTTGGAGTCTCTTGATGGTGCTCACTGCTGGGGATAGATCTGCATGGAGACGATTGCCGTGGATAAATCCACTTGGATTTATTGATCACTTGATTACGCCGTCTTTGGACTGCCGTTGTTCGAAGACGGCGGTCAGCTTTGCGCTCGGGTCTTCATCAGTGAACATTTGAAGACTTCGGCAGGAATGAATTAGTTCTTAGTCTGTAATGAACTCAAAAATTACGGCCTATTTGTTCCTTCAAGAGCTCTGTTGAAGAATGAACATTATCAACATTTACATTATTTACTGTCCAGTGTCACCCAGATGAGAATAAGGTTCCCTTTGAGTCTGGTTCCTCTCAAGGTTTCTTCCTCATATCATCTCAGGGAGTTTTTCCTTGCCTCTGTTGCCTCAGGCTTTCTCATTAGAGATAAATGTTAGAGAGAAATAGTAACTTTAAATGTTATAATTTTTATTCTATGTTTCTATACTTCTATAAAGCTGCTTTGAGACAATGCCCATTGTAAAAAGCGTTACACAAATAAATTAAATTGAATTGAATTAAACCATCCATCACTTCACACACTGACCGACGTCACCCAGATGAGGATGGGTTCCTCTCAAGGTTCCTCAAGGCTTCCTCATATCCTCACAGGGAGTTTTTCCTTCCTTCCTTGTCACCTCTAGCTTTTATCATTAGGGATAAATGGTTACATTTAGAGCTTGAATTTATATAGTTCTGTAAAGCAGCTTTGTGACGATGTTTATTGTTAAAGTGCTGTGCCAGCAGTTCTTAACCTGGGGGTCCAAAAGCAGTAGCATGGGGTTGCAGGAAAACTTTTATTTTTAGGTTTACATTTACAGCATTTGACAGACGTCCTTCTCCAGAGCGACGTATAAAAGTGCTGTGAAGTCTCAATCAATGAATACATCAACACTGGTCCACTAGGCAGTGATAGCTCAAGTGGTTGAGGCTCTGGGTTGTTGATTGGAGGATCAGGGTTCAAGCATCAGCACTGCCAAGCTACCACTGTTGGGCCCTTGAGCAAGGCCCTTAACCCTCATTACTCCAGGGGCACTGTGCACTCATGTGCTCTGACCCTAACCTCCACAGTTGGGATATGCGAAGAAAGAACTTCAGCAATGTGTATGGGGCAAATAAATGCTTTTATCTATCTAGGTCACTGGTTATGAATATCATTTAACACAAGTGTATAATATACACACCTAATGCCATGTTATATAACTAATTTACTGCTGATTAGAAAACGTCACATGGACTTAGCACCGTGTGGTTTATTGTCCTCAAAGTTGGACTGCTGATTAGACTTTAGGAGTGATTTCCTGGTACTGAACCGTCCCACATTCTCTATCTAGACCCACTCGCAAAAAGATTAAGATTCACCGCATTATACCAATGAAACTGAATTGAACTTCCAGTGATCGACTACAGACCCTGATCTAACCCAGAGAACGTCTGCTTTTAAACACACATCCGTTCCTTTTAGAGGAAACGGATATGCATTTTGCCTCAAATTGCACGTTTGTTTGTTCCCTCTAAACTGCAGATAGATAACCAGGCTCTGCTTATTAAGCTCCTCTCTATAGACCGCTGTTTATTTTAACACAGATCCCATAACACAGATAATGCACACTGTATCTCAGTTGTTTTCCAGTGAAGTGGAAAGGTAGTTATTTGTGTAGTTGATAAATTATTAACATGCTGTCTGCTGCTTCAACATTCACACATCCCTGTAAAAACTCTATGCTGTCAGGAGGGGGCTGTGGCTCTGCTCCGAAGCCTAAAACACCACACGTTTTACCCGATCCTGATGTCAGAGACTCTAGAAATAATGCCGGATTTTACGATTTTTTTGGACGTTTTTTTTGTCTTTTGTCTTAATATGGAGAGTTAAACACTACACACCCACGCACACAAATGACAGGATTTGCCTAAATTGAAACACTACACACGGTCACGTCTCGACTCCTGGAAACTGTGACTAAATTTCTTCTGAAAAAGAAGGAGATCAATAGAAACGTTACAGGCTGCAGTTCAGCTCAGCGGTCATTGTTTATGAGTCTTATGTTTTATTTTTCCCTCCCCACAGCAGCTGATTTAGCTGAGTTAGCATTTCTGTGTCTCTTGTCTCTATTGTCTCACATGACTGACAGAAGGGAATGTAAACAACAATACGATATCAGTACAGACCCACTTTATTACACCTCCGCTACTCACAAACGAGTGTGTGTAGGATTTGATAAGAAATCATCAGTGTAACCTGCGGATGATCTAATTAGATATTGGAAAGTGTCCAAACAGGGTCAAGACCACAGCAAGGTCCAATATCGGAAATAGTTTTTCTTCCTGTTTGAAGGATAAATTTCAGGGTATTTCTGTTAGTTAGAAACACGAAGCACACTAATGACACTAATGGCAGAGTAATCCCTGCGGATGCTGTGGGTGTCAAGTTCTACTTGTTTGTCAACATTATTGCTATTGTGTGTCCTCGTGTTCCTCACTTATTTCCCTGTTACGTATAAAGAAACCACAAAAAAGCTTAGAGCATTTCTAATAATACATCTAGATCATTTGTACTACTGATAATAATGAACACAGTTATGATAATAATAATAATAATAATAATAATAACTGCTAATAATTATATTTAGATATTATATTTATGCAGTCCATTGTTAAAAGCTTTTAACAAGTAAAATGAAACTGAGTTGAATTAATTCACACCTTGTGAGCTACTTGACTTCATTATTGAGGTAGATCTTGAATCACAGATGAAGAACACATACTGGGAACCTTCTGTATTTACAGCACTAATCATGACTGTGTGTGTGTGCGCGTGTGTGCTCCCTCACAGTAAAACGTTATGTACGGAAAGGGATCCCAAATGAACACAGAGCGCTGATCTGGATGGCAGCGAGCGGCTCCCAGGAGCAGATGGAGAACAATCCAGGCTACTATCATTCACTCCTCCAGGGGCAACACGACCCGAAACTGGTGGAGACCATCCACACAGGTAGGCATGACCCTCACCTTATGGTCAGGATGCAACAAGGGAAAAGAAGGAGTTCATTTACATTTAATAATTCTGGAACAGTGTGAACTGATGCAAATTTTCTTAGGCAAACTTGCAAAATGTTAGAGATTATAATGGACCTATTAGGCAAGAAAAGTTTCTTCTTATTCTACTGAAATAACGTAATGTTAGCAGAGGTTTCCTCATCACACTGTGCAGCTGATGGCCCACAGAACAGCAGGTGATGTGATTTGGATGATGTTAACTGATCCTGATGGCTCTCCTACATCAGCATTTTTAAAATGAAGCTTAGTATTATGCTCGTTTGACATGGAGCATACTGCCTACAGCAGCACTTTTGTCCACAGATTTGCACAGGACGTTTCCAGACAACGTGCAGTTCCGGAAAACAGCCGAGCCGTGCCTGCAGAAACCGCTGTATAACGTCCTGCTGGCATACGGACACCACAACAAGGCGGTGGGATATTGTCAGGTATATTAACCACTATAAACTCTGATCTCCCTTCTTTGCTGATTTCAGGTAAAATGTCCTGCAGTCAGCTACATGATGGGCACATGACCTGCTCCAGGGATTAACCAAGGTTTTAGGTCCGAGTTAATCTTTGAAGTGCTGGTATTTGCAGATGGGCTGCAAGAGATGGGCTACATCTGAAACCGGATACTGTGACAGTGCCTACTGCATACGATTCAGTGCCTACTGCATACGATTCAGTGCCTACTGCATTCGATTCAGTGCCTACTGCATTCGATTCAGTGCCTACTGCATTCGGTTCAGTACCTACTGCATTCGGTTCAGTACCTACTGCATTCGATTCAGTGCCTACTGTATTCGATTCAGTTCGATTCAGTGCCTGCTGCATTTGATTCCGTGCCTACTGCATACGATTCAGTGCCTACTGCATTCGGTTCAGTACCTACTGCATTCGGTTCAGTACCTACTGCATTCGGTTCAGTACCTACTGCATTCGATTCAGTGCCTACTGTATTCGATTCAGTTCGATTCAGTGCCTGCTGCATTCGATTCCGTGCCTACTGCATACGATTCAGTGCCTACTGCATTCGGTTCAGTACCTACTGCATTCGGTTCAGTACCTACTGCATTCGGTTCAGCTCCTGCTGTGTTCGGTTCAGCTCCTGCTGTGTTCAGTTTAATGCCTACTGCATTCGGTTCAGTACCTACTTCATTCGATTCAGTGCCTACTGCATTCGATTCAGTGCCTGCTGCATTCGATTCAGTGTCTGCTGCAATCGATTCAGTGCCTGCTGTATTCGATTCAGTGCCTGCTGCATTCGATTCAGTACCTACTGCATTTGATACAGTACCTACTGCATTAGATTCAGTGTCTAATGCATTTGATTCAGCTCCTGCTGTGTTCAGTTTAATGCCTACTGCATTTGATTCAGTGCCTACTGCATTCGATTCAGTGCGTACTGCATTAGATTCAGTATCTAATGCATTTGATTCAGCTCCTGCTGTGTTCAGTTTAATGCCTACTGCATTCGATTCAGTGCCTACTGCATTCGATTCAGTGCCTACTGCATTCGATTCAGTACCTACTGCATTCGATTCAGCTCCTGCTGTGTTCAGTTTAATGCCTACTGCATTTGATTCAGTGCCTACTGCATTTGATTCAGTGCCTACTGCATTCGATTCAGTGCCTACTGCATTCGATTCAGTGCCTACTGCATTCGATTCAGTGCCTACTGCATTCGATTCAGTGCCTACTGCATTCGATTCAGTACCTACTGCATTCGATTCAGCTCCTGCTGTGTTCAGTTTAATGCCTACTGCATTCGATTCAGTGTCTGCTGCATTCGATTCAGTGTCTGCTGCATTCGATTCAGTGCCTGCTGCATTCGATTCAGTGCCTGCTGCATTCGATTCAGTGCCTGCTGCATTCGATTCAGTGCCTGCTGCATTCGATTCAGTGCCTGCTGCATTCGATTCAGTGCCTGCTGCATTCGATTCAGTGTCTGCTGCATTCTATCCAGTACCTGCTGCATTTGATTCCGCTCCTGCTTTGTTCAATTCAGTGCCTACTGCAATCGATTCAGTGCCTACTGCGTTCGATTCAGTACCTTTTGCATTCGATTCAAAACCTTTGCATTTGATTCAGTACCTGCTGCAAACAATTTACCAGATATGGTAGTTCAAACCCCAGGTCCACCAAACTTCCACTGCTGGGCCACTGAGCAAGGCCCTTAACCCTTAACTGCTCAGATATGTAAAATGAGACAAAAATGTCATGTCAACAACTCTGCAAATGATTAAACCTTCACCAATTTGCTCAATTGTTAAACAAGTGCAGTTTAACCACAGGACCAAGGTTTAATACCTGTAGCACACTCAGCTCATCTACACCAGCCCTGTTGCATTATGGGATAGTGCAGTGTGCACTCAGTCTTCTGAACGCTTCTCTCTGACTGTTAAGATTACTGAGGATCTGCTGGTGTAGTGTTTTTTGGCCAGCTGTATAGTAGGGCAGTAGGGATATTCGAACAGAGCTATGAAAACATTGATGCAGTCTACAGGACGATGGCATTTAGTCAGCGTATAGCTCTTGTATTTCAACATACTCATTTGGTTTCTGGGCGTGTCCTGACGCACAAAAACTCTTTTGCCTTGACAGTCAACATTGCTGTAGCACCTGAAATCGATTTGCAATGCAAAGTCATTCACAAATGTGCTGCCTGTCGTGCGACATGTTCCTGTTTCATGGAACCACAATTTTCCACAAAACTCTTTTTTTCCCCGATTTGAAGATAACCATTTTTTCCGCTACCGTTGTATCCCGTGGTTATGGGTTCTGTCGTCTTCCTGCTTCCTGCTTCTCAGTAACTTCATCATTCCTGCTCTTACAGGGCATGAACTTTATTGCTGGGTATCTCCTCATCATCACCAAAGATGAAGAGAAGTCCTTCTGGCTGATGGAGGCTCTGCTGGGCAGGATCCTTCCAGGTTCGTTCGGTTTGCATTTATTGCAAATGACTCAATAGATTTCAACTCATGTTGCTCGATTCATATACTATTAAGCAACTAGTTTTTAATGCAAATAAATTTCACCAGATGAATTTACCTGCCACTGCAGTCACTTCCTCTATCACTTTCAGAAAAACACAAAAAGCTATTATTTAGCTGTGAGCATGAATGAATTTGTCTTTTGTTAAAAATAAAAATAAATAAATAAATAAATAAATAAATAAAACGGCAAATTTACAGAATCGGATCACACCAGGACACCCCACACACAAACCTCTGACCTCTGCATGTTTGGTCTGAATAACGATTATATCTTTTTTATATATTATTATTCTATTATATATTATATTATAATATCTATTATATTATAGATTATATATTATCTGCCTGGATTTATACATTTTGGCTTAAACAATCTTGAATCAGAGATTTGAAGGTGCAAATACTTTTGAGAAACAAAGGCCAATTAAACAAAACAGCAATTCGGTACAATTTTATTTGTGAAGCAGTTTTACAATGGTCATGGACATTTATCCCTAACGTGGAAGCCAGAGATAATGGAAATGAGGTAAAATTCAGAGACGATATGAGGAAGAAACCTTGAGAGGAACCTCATCCTCATCTGGGTGACAACAGAGAGTGTGAAATCATTTCTATAGACAGTTTTTGCTAGCGTATCTTGCTATCCCTATACTTGGCAGAATCACATTTGGCTGCTGTTATGGCAAAATCTTCTATCACAGTATGGATATAATTTTATCTTGAAATGATATACAACTCAATTTATTACTAGTCATGAAAAAATTATCTGTACAATGTAACTGCATGCATTCGTGACTGATCTGTGGCGTACTTTTTCGGGTCCGGGTCCGAGTTGTTACACCCAAACTACGTGACAAATGACCTCAAATGACAAATACCTCATTATTTTAAACTGCAAGTTCCTTGTATAGTTGTTACAGATCAGACTGTTCTGCGTTGTAGGGAGTGTTTGGCTCTGCATCACACTCCTCCATGCTTGTTTTTGTTTTTGTCACACCCCGATAGTAGTGCCCAGTTTCGACCTTGGTGACGTACATCAGCTGCTGAAATGTGAGAAATGTGACTTTTGCAGCACTAGAGATACAGAAGACAGGAAAATATCAGTCAATAGACATTTTTCGAGAACATGGTTCAATTCACAGCCCTGTTTGGCAGTATGACTGCGGGCTTTTGTCCTCTTACTCCAGTATGAAGTTAGAGTTTTTTTCCTTAGTGTTCTTCTATATTTGGCTTCATCTTGTCCTCAGTCCTTGTAAGTAATCTACTCTCTAGCCTGAAGCAAAGCAGAGTGATGCTGAAGTGATGCTACCACCACCATGTCTCACTCAGTTCTCAGGGTGAAAAGCAGTGTTGGTTTTATGCCAAATATATGCCCAAGGCTGATAGTTCAGTTTTGGTCTTTTTATACCATCACATTTCTCCAACATACCTTTTGGGAAAATGGGATTCAGATCATTATTTCAGTAATGGTTTTTGCTTCTCATCACTCTTCTATAAAGCCCAGCTTTGTGGAGTGTCCAGGTTATGCTTGTCCTGTGAGCAGCTTGGTTTCTTACTTGTTTCTCTGAGTAATAATGGACTTATTGTTGTTCCACGGGATGTTTGGGTTATCCAGACCAATACTTTTCCAAAACTTTGCCTGACTTCTTTCTTCTTCTTCTTCTTCTTCTTCTTCATCGTCGTCTTCTTCTTCTCCGTCTTCTTCCTCCATGGACAGCCGCTCTGTCTTAGAGTTTTAGATTAGTGCTTAAAGTGTTGGACTATTGTTTGGAAGGTTCTGAGCTTTTAAAAGTTGTGGGTGTACAATGTGGTCTAGCGGTCAGCATTCCTGGTTTTCACCCAGGCGGCCCAGGGTTCGACTCTCGGTATGGGAATGTAGCTTTAAGGGACAGTGGTTGTTCAAGACATTAAGGCTGTGGGTTGTTGATCGGAGGATCAGGGTTCAAGCCCTAGCACCACCAAGTTCCACTGTTGGGCAATTGAGCAAGGCCCTTAACCCTCCCTTTCACTGTTCCTCCCTTAAAGGCCCTTAACTGTTGGGCAATTGAGCAAGGCCCTTAACCCTCCCTTTCACTGTTCCTCCCTTAAAGGCCCTTAACTGTTGGGCAATTGAGCAAGGCCCTTAACCCTCCCTGCTCCAGGGGCACTGTATCATAGCTGCCCCAGCACTCTGACCCCAACTTCCTCAGCCGGGATATGCATGGTGATAATAAAGGCTTCTTGCCCTCAGTTCTTGAATCCCTGGTGGGCCCCTGAGCAAGGCCCTTAACCTTCAATTATCAGCTCAGTTATTAATGAGATAAAGTCGCTGTAGATAAGGCCATAGATGTCTTTGTAATGGTGGTAATTTAATAAGCAGGTGTATTAATACTGAGATCATGTGGCTCTATTTGCACCTTCGTCTAATTCATCTGATTTCTGATGGACACTGGTTGCACCAAAACTAATTAATGGCTTTCATGGGGTGAATAATTATGCCATCACAACTTCTATGGAGTTTATTCGTAAATATTTTTGCACAGTGGGTTTTCTGCCCACTTTAATATTTTGTTTGTCTTTAATAGTGCTAGAAAATTCGGATGGTCTGCTTTAGGATGAAATGTGTAAAAGTTCAAGATATCAATGTCTATAAATGTTTAGAAATGATGCCATTTAAAACACAGTACATGGAAATGGATTTGTGGTGTAGGAAATGTTTACAGCGCAGTGTGAAGTATCACAGCGTTCACTCAGCGCCATCACTCCCGCCTCACTTCACTTCTCAGGTCGTTATTCCGGTTGTGTAATCGGGTTACTGTACACTCACTGTAACTTTGACTGGCGCTTCAGCTGTAAGTGTGTTTGCTTGGAATAGTGTGTGTGTTGATGCGGTCTGTCCTGAGCTATTCTCAGAACCTCATCTAGTGTCCTGAGCTATTTATAAACCTCGTGTCAGGTCACATGATTCTGATCTCTTCAAATCCTGTTAGACACCAGTCACACCCCTGGAGAGAGACGTGTCTCATACTGTACACGCCGCAGCGGCCTGCACTCTCACAATAACGTCCACAATAACTTTTCTAATCCTCTCAGGAAATGATGTACAGGATTTATATTAATATTAGTATTGAATGTGAAAATATAGTCTAAATTACATATTGAGGTGTGTGTGTGTGTGTGTGTGTGTGAGAGAGAGAGAGAGAGAGAGAGATTCTTTTCTTTCTTCACTAATACCCAAGTACCATTTGATTGCTTCATGACATTACACCACGCACACACACACTCACTCACACATGCGCGCGCACACACGCGCACACACACACACACACAAGCATTTAACACAAACAAACAACACCATGGCTACATCAGCTGATGTAGAAATCAGTTGAGACATTTTACCAGAAGAGAATAAACAGACCATCAGAAATTGTTTATGCTACAGGATCTGGACTTCTTGTTGAATGCTTTTAAGACTTGGGCATCTGATCAGAAGGTCGTGAGTTCAAATCCCAGCACCTTCAAGCTGCCACTGCTGGGCCCTAGAGCAAGGCCCTTAACTCCTCAATTGCTCACCTGTATGAATGAGATAAATGTAAGTGGCTCTGGATAAGGGCATCTGCCAAATGCTGTAAATGTAAAGGTGGTCATCTTTGTCTGGTTTGTCCACCATTTTTTCAAGCTGAGATGCTTCCGAAAATATGACGTCATCAGGGAACACACACACACGGGATTGACACTTCCAGGTTTTTGTGGGATTTTAGGGAAACTTTTAAGAGAGAGAGAGAGAGCATGAACCCTTAAAATGGCCGACTCCCTGATCAGTGCCCTGACTACTGGACTAGGAAGCTGAACACACTGACTCCTGACATCATCATTTTCCTGCTGCACCACTGGCGAGCATGCAGTGATCAGGTTTCTTGCTGAAATACACCCAACTGTAGTAAATGTTACACGTCTGGCTAGAGAAACAATTTCCCGAGCTCTCGTACTGTAAATACGGTTGTTAGACTGCTGCTATTAAGACAGGAAGGTTTATTAGCCCAAACTTTGTTCTTAAATTCTTCTTGAATTTTATGATGTCTTCCATGAGCTCTTTCTTTCAGCCTTTTCTTCCACAGTCTCATAGCTGACCTCTGCTCTCTCTCGCTCTCTCTCTCTCTCTCTCTGTCTCTCTGTCTCCCAGATTACTACACACCAGCAATGCTGGGACTGAAGACCGATCAGGAGGTGCTGGGAGAGCTGGTGAAGATGAAGGTGCCGGCTGTTTGGCAGGTCATGATGGAACACAACGTCATGTGGACGCTGGTGGTGTCCCGCTGGTTCATCTGCCTCTTTATCGATGTCCTTCCTGTGGAGGTAAGTGTGTGGATGTCGAGGTGATGTGATTTGTTAGAGTGAGGAAGAAGAGCATAATTTTTGCCGAAAAAATTTAGCGACTTTCTGTAATATTTGATGAAGTTCTTCCAACATTGCTATCTGTTAATGAAGAAACTGGTGATGTTGACCTCCAGCAGGGAGCCATGGTTTTACTGTAAAACTTTTCTTCTTTTCAAGACTGTTCTGCGTATCTGGGACTGCCTTTTCTACGAGGGCTCAAAGATCCTGTTCCGCGTGGCGCTCACTCTGATCCGTCACAACCAGGCCCTGATCTCTCAGGCTCAGAACCTTCCGGATATCTGCGACCGCTTCAAACAAATCACCAGAGGAACCTTTGTGGAGGACTGCCACCCGTTCATGCAGGTACCGTGGGCTTAGGAGTTATGGCTACCTGCTGTATTGTTTGTTAGTTATTATCACATTGATGTGATTTATGAAATGATTTTGTTCCAATGAATTAAGAGTCATGCCTGATATACAGACGAGGTCATAAGAGGTCGCAGAATCTGCAAAAATGTTAATTTTAAAAAATAATAAAAGGGAAAATAAAACGTATTGTTTTGATTTAGTTCACCTAACAGAGGTTTAACGTATAGACTACAAGACACACAATAATAACTGAATTTCCACACTACATTAAGAGTCAGGGACTTTTGAACAGGATGATCAGTGTGGAAACCGATGTTATTTTGTCTAGTAGGGAACGTAAATATCATACGTAGCTTCTGAAAGGGAGTACTAAATGTTAAAAATTCTAATCATTGATCATCCCGTTTGAAATTTTACACCTTTCCTTGATGTATCACGTTTCCTTCCTGAGCCTCAGTGAACTTTTGTAATAGTCCCTCGAGTGTACGAGTCCCTCGGTCATCCTCACGGTGAAAAGCCGGATCTGAATATCATACAGCTGCTGATGGAAAAGGGGTCAGTCCAGACCGTGCACGGATTTTTTCTGGAGGGTATTTTTTTCTGAAGAACCGTGAGCAGTTTAATTGTTCAGGACTAACCAGAGACTCATGAAGAACTCTCACTAAACATAAACACAGTCGCTGATCTTCCAGGTAACAACACACAGGGTTCACAATCCAGCGGATGTAAAACTTTTAAACTGGTTCCTTTGTGTAAAGTCAGTTATTATTGTGTCTTGTGTGAACATTTTGGTATGTGAAAGAGTTTATTCAGGACAGAATTAAATAAAAACACTGACATTAGCATTTTGCAGATTCTGCAAGGTGTATGTAAACATATGACCTCAACTGTATGTGTATGTAATGTGACTCAGGGACTTTATAGCTTATTGTCAGTATGAACAACTCATCAGCTTCGTAAAGGAAAGAGCTGAGGTTGTGTAACATGGGCAGTGTGTTGTATTCCTGGGAGAATTTGGTGTGTAATTAATCCTCTAAACCCTCTTTACTTGCATACATAATTTAATCAGAAATATTTAATATGATTTATGTTTACTTTCCTGTGCACACACGAGTGTTTCTGTTGCAGAGTTAAACCACCAGCTCTTTGCTCTTAAACTTCTTGTGTTAGAAGCTTCCTTATTTCTCATGCAGCTCTTTTACTGCCTTTTCCCCAGAACATTTTTAAAGAACCCGGAAGCCTCTCCATGGCGACCATCACCAAGCTACGGGCGGCGTGTCGAGCACGGATCACGGCTGTGGAACCCTGACCCACTCCTTTAATGCTTCAGACATTCCAGACTTTTGCACTCTCCCGTTATTACTATTATTATTGTTTTGTTACTATTATTATTATTATTATTATTTTTTTAAATCTAATGGCTGAAACTGTTCCTTACCTGATAATAATGATTCATTATGACCTATGTGATAGTGATGAGTACAGGTACGAAGTGAGGTACAGGGAACTAGAACCTACAAACCAGCACTACACCACAGTAAGAAACCAGGATCATGAGCTTTAAACAGTCATGTATATGACACCAAGATGGATCACGCTATTAGACCGACGCGGTCAGTGAGCCGAGCTTCACCGCTCCGGCGACGGCAGGAGTCTTTAAAAACTACGAGCACGATGTAGCCTTTCCTCTCAGAGCTTGTACAGATAGATAAATTTGCACATTTCTCCAGATAGACCATTTTGGGCTCTATCAGATTGTCATGACTGTTGCTAAACTACTGTGAAACAAAGAGCTCGGTACTGTTGCGTTAGCATTTTTTCTTTTTTCTTTTCTTTTTTTTTTTTTAAAGGATGTTTGTGAAATACGTGTCATAAGTTGTTGGTCTGGGAAATTCTAACTGTAATGTTCGTCCTCACTTTGTAAACCTCGCAGAATGAAGCTTTTCTTGTGATACAGTGCTGCAGTTTCTAATGAACTCTGATTATGTAGTCAGTTTTCTAAGTGGAAATTATTAAAGTAAACTGGATCAGCATGTGTGTGTGTGTGTGTGTGTGTTTATTATGTATCTGATGCAACCTGAGACCATTATATCAGGTGATCTGAGGGTAACAGTGCAAAAAGTGTCAATAGGAAAATCCTAGCAAGCATAAATTTAACACAAAAACCAGTGGTGTGTGTCTGTGGAAAGGACGACTCCATACTAATAGCCTGAATTCTGAAACCTTTATGAGTTGAACTTGCAAGAAATTTACACCAATCAGCCTTAACATTATAACCACTGAGCCTGCCATTAATCACTGAGATCATCTACACTGCACATGAGCATCAGAAGTGCACATTGGATGGGGAAGGAGGATGAGGAGGAGGAGGGCTGTTTTGATGATTAAGCAAGTTTTCTTTTACATCATGTGGACAGCTGTGTGTGTGTTTGTGTGTGTGCCACTTACCCAGGGAAGAGATGGCACCAGGAGCCATGTTCTGGTGAGAAAGTTGGTTAAGGTGTTGGACTACTGATCAGAAGATTGTGAGCTGCCACTACTGAACCCCTGAGCAAGGCCCTTAACCCTCAATTGTATAAAATGAGATAAAATGTAAGTCACTCTGAATAAGGACGTCTGCCAGATGACAGAAATGTTAATATAATGTTACAAAGCAGGAGGTTTTAATTTTTGAGCTGATCAGTGTAATAGCAACCAGCTGAGTGTCTAAGATTTGTTTTATTCAGCTGCTGGACTTTAAAGCTTTAAAAAAAAAAAAAACGTGTGTAATCCTTGATACAGTGATACAGGGGATTATTTAACATTTATGGAAGGAGTCTCCACATTTAGAGCTGCTATAATGATGGATATTCCAGACTCATAACTATGTAGCTGTAAACACTCCAATCTGATTTGTCTTTTATTAATATAATATATGAACTGCACTTCTTGGGAAATTGCTCAGGTACAAGTAGAGTACAGTGATTCAGGGAAAGCTGCTGCCTGTTGGAAAATAATAATCAACTTTTATGATCACAAGTCTCTATAGGTTTGTGGACACCTGACTGTCACACATATAATAAACTCCACTCTTCTGGGATGACTAGATGTTATAGCATGGCTCTGGGGATTTGTGTTCATTCAGCTACAGGAGCATCAGTGAGATCAGACCCAGATGTTAGGTGAGAAAGTCTGGGGTTCAGTCGGTGTTCCAGTTCATTCCAGGTTGAGTCAAATCAGGGCTCTGTGCAGGACACTCAAGTTCTTTCACCTTCATTAACCTTAACACATCACGTCTTCATGGAGCTCTGCTTTGTGCACAGAGGCATCGTCATGCTGGAACAGGGTTCGAACCTCTTAATTCTAGTGAAGCTAAGTCTTAACTCTATTGTACATAGAGATGTTTTAGAGGAGTCTGTGCTTCTAATTGTGCGGTAACAGTTTGAGGAAGGATCATGAAGAGTACGGTTGTGATTACACAAATATTTACACTGCAGAAAAAGAATATTTTAAGTATAGCATCAGAATTATAGAATTAACCATATATATATATATATATGATTTCCTGATTCCCTAAATCTTAATTTAATTATTAGCACCAATTAATTTTTTTTTCCAATACTTTGGCTTTTCTCCTAACAGTTGACATATTTATATCTTTTGTACTAAGGTTTTTATTTCTGTTCACCGTTTAGTTTGTTGGTGATTAGTGTTCTCCTAATGGCTATTATCTTGGAATGTAAAGTGTCCTTTGGAAAGGCACTATATAAATAAATTGTGTTATTATTATTTAAAAAAAAAAAAACAGTCTTGTTTTGTTGGTCAGTAATTTGACTTATTTTAAGAAATAAATGTTTAAAATTAGCAAACTGATCTGCCGATAAAACAAGACTCCAAGCTTGAAATTAATAAACAAATGTCTAGAAATAAATTTTTAGTATATTTTAGAATATATTTAGTTTTGTTACAAATATGACTGGTGACCTGGTACAATGCATTAATAGCCTTTTTTCTGTTTTAAACACGGGCAGCACAGTGGCTTAGTGGTTAGAGCACTGTTGCCTCATGGTAAGCAGGTCCTGGGTTGGAATCCTGGGTTCAAACAGCCAGGGGCCTTTCTGTGTGGAGTTTGCATGTTCTCCCTGTGCCTGTGTGGGTTTACTCCAGAAACATGTACATTAGGTTGATTGGTAATTCTAAATTGCCCATGTGTCTGGTTGTGTGGCCCTGTGATGGACTGTCCAGGGTGTATCCCTGCTTTTTGCCCAGTGTGTGCTGGGATAGGCTCCAGCAGGTCCCTGTGACGCTAATTAGGAATAAAGCAGGTATAGACGATGAATGTTTAAAACATTATACATGCAAAAGTAGTAACAGTTTTGTAATTACAGAAAAGCAGGACAAGTAAAGTATTCACCTCATTTATTGGCTTCACCACGCGTTAAAAATGTTCTCTACAAAAATAAAAGATCAGATCACTGCAATTGTATATGAGCAAACCTTCAGAGAGATTTATTAGACAAAGCGACATGTTCGGAAAAAGCGTAAATTCAGCTGTACAGCAAACAGGAACAAAAAAAAAAAATATATATATATATATATATATAACATATATATAATAGATTATATAATAGATTATATATATATATATATATCTATATCAGAACTGCAAAGACATGCACTGAAACTCCATCCTTTTGTCCTGGTCAGTATTTCACCCAGGAAAGTTTCACTATGTGCTCGAGAGAACGCTTATATCCCTGAAGATCATTTCAGATTCCTCAGCGTTCTGTACAGCTGCTACACCCCACGTCATCAACCCCACCCCCCACCCCACCCCTTTACACAAGCGTCTCAGGATGGGTTCTGCTCCAGGAGCTGGACAGCTTCCATTTACTGTAACATGAAGAGCTAATTAAGCTTGAAGCTTTGAGTTATTATTCAGTATGCTTTGTGAAAACCTACATTTTAGACCAGTATAGAAACTGCAGCCTTTAAGGAGCATCAGCGGGTGAGAAGGTCAGATGACGGGTGTGTAGAAGATCACGATTTTCCCTTTTTTATATCTCCAGAAAGTTAAAAACGAATGAATTAAAGATAAAAAAAAAAAAAGCAAATTATCAAAGAGGAACGAATACCTAGATGGAAAAACAAACCCTTCACCGTTTACACGAACTCGATCACCTGAAACGCACATCCACACACATGGAGCATGCTCTCTTTGGTCTCTTTGCTTCAGACCTAAACCTGTGTAACGGCTTCTGGATGCTGAATCGGAGGAGGTGTGTGTTAATGTTTACTAAAAAAACAGACCATATCGCTGTCGGTTTGCACTCTGCTTAAAAAGACAGTTTTCTATAGACGCTCAGGGCATTCTTGTTAACTTTCAGGTTAGCGTAAATTTCTTACACCAACCTGAGAAGTTTACTTGAAGCGACAGAAGAAAGACGTCGAGAATCGGATCTAGGCCCGAATTCAAGCTCGCTAACCTGGGAGAAAAGACGAGATGAGTGCATCAATTATTTAAACCTGAGCTTCTAAGGCTTTTGTCATTTGATACCGTTATCCGTCAAGCCTGGTATCGGAGAGTCTCTCTCTCTCATGTACTAACTCTTCTTCTGTTCTCTCTTACAATTCTCCCAGTTTCCTCTGGTGAGTTCATGTCAGGTCACAACCCTAACAATTCATCTCACATCTTTAGACCTGTGCCATGAAATCAAAGTCTGGATCATACCAGAGTGGCAAGACTTGGACTTTTGATAGTAATTATGACACAAACACAAAAAAAAATGACCCCAAAAATGAGCCGGGAAAAAAAAAGGAAAAAAAAAAGAAAGAAAGACAAAGTCAATCATAATCAATCAATATAATAACCCAAATAGACCTCCGTCAAATAAAATTATTATTATTATTTTTTTTAAACACCACTGTTCCAGATTTTTAACAGGAGGCTAGAAATTGATGCTGAGTGTGTTATGTAGGTCATTTTTTACTCATATTAAATCTTTTCTTACTGATTTAGCGACACAACTGAGGAAAATGTTAAAATTCCCAACAGCTTCGTCTCGTTTTCTAATTCGAAATCTGCTTTCACATCGTCTGCGTGAAAGCCTTCACAGGTAAGTGCTAGTTTATCTAGTTTATGTCATTCAGGCACTTATGCTCCGTTATCTGTTTTTCAGATTGACTGATTTCAGAGAAAGTTTACATTTCCGTGTTGAAAAGGTTCTGTTTGAATGCGTGTGGCTTCACTGCTGAGAACATGCGAGCTAGCTAGCTAAGAGCAAAGGTGGAGGAGGTTACTTTGGTAACTGTTAAATGCTCAAGATAAATACTGCCTCTGTTAAACCCCTGAATCCTTCACTGCCTCTTACTTCCACCTAGTTATCTATCGGTCTTAGCTTTCAGCTCCAGATGGAGCCACTTTGTACCGAATCGTTGTTTTTTTCCCCCCAGCTCGTATTCACCTGGAAACTCTTAATCACGAAAGTGTTCACTTCATCACCATGGCAACCACAGCAAATCATTGAAACCTGTAGGTAAATATCCTATTGCTGGAAATTCACCTCCACCCCTAAGAAACCGTCCCGTGTCTGACTCATGGCGTATCACACTGCACCCGGTTCAGAAGTTTTTCCAAGCTCCACACATTTAAGCTACAGAGTGGGGGGAAAAAAACACAGATGCAGCCACGAAAGCTAGCCAGCTAACATGATCCTCATGTATTTCTGTTCTCAAAACAGTACACTGTAGGGTCAGTGCCAGAGATTTAACTAATGCGTCTGTGTTGATGGATTATGGTATTTACCGTTGACGGTCTGAGTGACCGTGTTAACATGTCATGTGATAAACTGGGGGGGTGGTGGGGGTTGAGGAAACTTTTCCTGACGTTAAGAATGGGAATTTCAAGTGGAGGGGTTGTTTTCTTTGGTTTTTCCTAGTCAGAAGAGGGAACTTACGAGTTATGAAAGTGTTAGTCACGGCATTAGATAATCCCAAAAGGAGGAGTCAGGGAATATTGAATTAGGGGTTACAGGTGTGGGGGTGACTGGGGTTGTGTTGGGGGGTGGGGTTTGGGGTGGAACCAGGGCGACGACAACACTTCTCTCTGTATTTAATGTGGAATTACTGGCCCATATTTTGGGTTTAGACTGCCACCTACTGTACAGGTGTCACTCCTGCAAATCTACATTTAAACACTTGGAGTGAGTCAGTCAGTGAGTCAGTCAGTGAGTGAGTGAGTCAGTCAGTGAGTGAGTCAGTCAGTGAAACAGAGCCGTAGTAATATTCAGGTGGCCTTTTTTCATATATATATATATATATATATATATATATATATATATATATATATATATATATATATATATATATATATATATATATATATATATATATATATATATATATATATATATATATATATACACTTCAAAAGTAGTGGAGTGAATGAATAAAGGTAAAAGTTTAACAACCCCAGAAACAAGCAGTATTCAAACACACACACACACAGTATAGTCCTAGTCAGACAGTAGTGTTTTAGATGGTCTGGTAGCCTGCGTGACTCCTCTTCCTGCCGATCAAGTAGGCAATGAGGACTATGAGGACGAGGCCGGCCAGGGAGGCGCCGACAATGATGGGCACCAGCATGTTGTCCTTCTGCATTCGACACACGTCGGCTGAAAAGAAGCAAGATTACACATGAGAATGATAAAATATGTGTTGCAGAATTAAAGTAGTCAGGCTGTGGAATATAACACTTCAGATATCATTTTCTGGTCGCAGTCATGTAACTGGTTTATTTATTAATGCACTTATTCTAAATTTTATAATAATAATCATCAAATATTATATTATATTATTTTTCATTTTCATTTCATTTCCTTGTCTGTACCGCTTATCCTATCTATCCTCGGGTCACGGGGAGCCTGTGCCTATCTCAGTCGTCATCGGGCATCAAGGCAGGATATACCCTGGACGGAGTGACAACCCATTGCAGAGACACACACACACACACACGCAATCACACACTGTGGGCAATTTAGAGACTCCGATCAGCCTAGCAGCATGTCTTTGGACTGTGGGAGGAAACTGAGCACCCGGAGGAAACCCACCAAACACGGGGAGAACATGCAAACTCCACACACACGGTGAGCGGGAGCAAGACTCGAACCCAGAACGCTGGAGGTGTGAGGCCTATATTACATTACATTACATTACATTATATTATATTTGTTGACACTTTGCGTAAGGAGACAGTCTTAAGGACAGGACTTAGGACTTTCTGGTTTCTCAGTAACATGATCAATTGCATTTTTTTGTCTTATTATCTTCAAGAGAGACAAAAGACAGATTCAGGAGAGGTTATAACAGATTATAGCTGCTATTACTTTGCATGCAGATGTTCCACAACATTAACTGTAACTACAAACATAAACAGTGTTAAGTTAATCAATAAAAAAATAAAATGAAACACTTTGGGACATGCAGTTATAGAAAAGGATTAATCAGTAACGGCTCTCTAAGTTTTCCTCCTCCTTGTCGAACTGCACACACCAGTGAGAGAACACGGCTCTGAGAGAGAGAGAGAGACACAGATCGGGTTATATTATGAGCTCTGCTGTACCTGGTCCAAACTTGTTGTTGCTGACGTTGAAGGGCTGAACCTGCACGTCGAAGGTGTTGATGGAGAAAGTGCTGACCACAGGAAGAACTTCCTCAACGCTACACATGTAAGAGCGACCCAGAGTTCCCTGCAGGTACTGAAGACTGCTGTTGCTGGCTATGAATACAGCTAAAGAGGCCACACACACACACACACACACACATATACACACATCAATTTACAATCAAGAGATAATTGTTGTACATCATTTCCAAACTAGATTATTGCAGTTATTTCACAGACTCACAAACACATGAACACATCATCACACAGCATATAACACACACACACACACACACACATACTCGCTCTGTACCTGTGCATCAATTCTACAATCAGACCAAATTAGATTCCAGTGTTTTGTCAGACAGAGCAGTTACGAAGCAGCTCATCGATCCTAAATTTCAGTTGTGTGTTTATAGAGTGACTGAATCATCATGCTTGCTGTATTTCAAATCCTCTGTGGTGATGCACAGAGAGAGAACTACAAAAACCCATCAGTGTACAAATACTTATGGACCCGACTGTATGCCTCGTAAAACACAGACACACATACACAGACAAACAGTGGGTCTTTTTATGTAGCGGTTTTCTTTTTGTTCTGAATTTATAACACAAAGACAAACTCTTCCTTGGAACTACTACACTGAAAATGTCCAAATATATTATTATGTTCAAGTAAAGATGTTTTACTGCCCAAAATGTGGCCTTTGTGGGATGAAGGCAAGGCTTGAGCACTGAACTCGATCAGTTTATCACCATCGGAGAAATAAAATGCATCCATTTTGGAGTGAAAAAGATTGAAGTCGGTCAGCTGAATGAATCCAACTATTTTATATAAGTGGATTTTCCTCATCAGTGAAAACCTACAGTGATGTAACTCTTCCTTACCGGTCATATCTTCCCATTTAGCGGACATGTTCACGGCGCTGAGCTGATACATTTTGGAGGTGGAGTTCTGTGGACATGAAGCCGTGGGTTAGAGTCGATTGTTGTGGGGGGGAGAGAGAGAGAGAGAGAGAGAGAGAGAGAGTGGGTTTGTGCGAGTGTGTTTAAGACCCTCACCAGCGTGAAGGTGAAGGTGAGGTTGGTGAAATCTCCAGTCAGCTGTAAAGTAGCCGTTGTGGATTCGCATGTCCCTGAGAAAGACATCACGTTGGGCTGAACGTTCCTTATCGATACGATCGTCTGGAATAGAGTAGAGAGTCGAATATTTAGCCATTCTAATCAGTCATGGTCAAAACACATTGGCTTTATACAGTATATGCTTCATATTTAATGGCTTTGTAGAATCCAGATCTACTACCACTGTATTCAATTCAATTCAATTTATTTGTATAGCACTTTTAACAATGGACATGTCTCAAAGCAGCTTTATAGAGATATAGAAACATAGAAAAAAACTTTAAATGACTATTCATCCCTACAGTGGCAAGGAAAAACTCCCTGAGATGATATATGAGGAAGAAACCTTGAGAGGAACCAGGCTCAGAAGGAAACCTCATCCTCATTTGGGTGACACTTAACATTAAATAATGTAAATGTAAATAATGTCCATTCTTCAGCAGGAACCAAGCGCCCTTGAGGAACTAATAGGTCAGTGTAGTTTGAGTTCATTTTAGACTTCCTCCCTGCTGAAAGCTGTCTGAGGCAATGACAGTTCAGGGACGGTGTGATAAGTGGTTCTATCCACAGCAGTCCCCTGGTCACAGGCTGTCCACGCATATCTATCCCCAGCAGCAGTGAGCATAACCGAGCGACTCCAACCAGGGCTGGAGCAGCTATACGCCATCAATCATACTGTACTAAACTGTACACTTGACCACTGAGCATCACACCAGTTTGTGGTTCTTCCTCAAACTGCTACCACAAAGTATGAAGCACACAACTGTCTTGAATGCCTTTGTATTCTGTAGCTTAACAATTTCCCTTTACTGGAACCAAGAGACCCAAACAATGCCCCTATGCACAAAGCAAAGCTCCATGAAGACACGGTTAGCGAAGTTAATGTGGAAGAACTTGATTGTCCTGCACAGAGCCCTGACAAGCCCCATCAACACCTTTAGGGATGAACTGAAACAACCCCAGACCTCCTCGTCTTACAGTGTCTGTTCTCACTGATGCTCTTGAAGCTGTATATCTATTGGAAAGCCTTCTCAGAAGAGTGGAGATTATTATAACAGCAAAATAGGGGACTACTGCTGAGGATTTCTCCACATTTCTCCCAGCCTGAAGATACAGGGGTTTAAAGCTTGGATACAACGAAGATGGATTTGGACTGCAACTGATACCAACAGGTTTGCCAGAATTTATTTCCTGGCTACATAACTGCCCTTTTTGACCATATAGAAGAGCTTTTGAGTCCGTTTCCTCTCAAGGTTTCTTCCTAATATCATCTCAGGGAGTTTTTCCTTCACCACCATCACCTCTGGCTTGCTCCTGAAATTTATATATTGTTGTAAAGCTCTTTAGTGGCTGTGTTAAAAGCGCTATACAAATATAACTGAATTGTATTAAATGTAGAATGGGGTGTTCATAAAGAACATAACAGTTTACATTTTCATAATATTTGCAAAGCCATTTTCTCAGCTAATGTGCAAAGTTCTGATGGCTCAGTTGTACACATTTTGTTGATATTACGCAGATCCCTATTCTCATAAACAGTGTTTATGTTGCTAATATAATAGGTGTGATTGCAGTGCCCATTACGCCACAGACAATATAACAATATGACTCATTCCTGTGTGTGTGTCCTTACTTTATTCTGAGATAAAAATGTTGCGTTCAGCTGCAGCCCCATTTTGGCCAGAAGACAGACCGTGCCGTTGGAGTTTGTAACGTTGTAGTTGCCGGGCTCAGGCTTGGTCGGGACGGCAGGGGTGGTTGGGGCGACAGGGGTGGTAGTAGGTGCAGCAGTGGTGGAAGGAAGATCAGCTGAACAAACAGTCTCTGAAAAACCACACAAGTTAATTAGCACACTTACATCACACCAAGACACAGAGACTTAAATACAATGATCATTAATTGTGTTCAGTACACATCACACAGATCATTATTCAGAAGACACCACCATCACTATGAACACAGAAGGACCGTACCATTAGTACTCAGGTTGGAGCTGGGCATGTAGGCCTGCAAGTGAATGTCGAAGAGCGTGACCGTCACAGAGCTTCCCAGGTTGACCGAGCTGGAGCTCACACACTTGTAGGTGGTGTTGAGCTTTGCTGAGATCTGAGAGGTGTTTGAAGTCAACACCATAATCTCTGTACAGATAAGAGACACACACAAACTTCAGCCAATCTTTTTTTTTTTTTTAATTCCCCCTTTTTCCAGTTGCAGCTAGCCTGTATCTACTGGAACATCAGATGATTCCTGTTCTTGGCTGATGCTGTAACCTGATGTTGTAATGTCTGCCTCAGGGTTTGATGTGCTAGACTTTCAGACATGCTTTTCTGCTCACCATGGCTGCACAGAGTGATCATTGATTTACCGCAATCCTTCCTGTCAGCTTGAACATGACATTTCCACAGGCAACACTGCTGAGCAATGGATGTTTTTTGTTTTTCGCACCATTCTGCTTCAACTCGAATGACTAGAGCGTCCCAGGACATCAGCACTTTCTGAAATACTTAAACCAACCTGTCTTGCACCAACGACCCTGCCATTTTCCCCCTATTCTGATGCCTGATGCCAACCATAGTCAAAGCTCTTGACCTGTACCTGTTTGCATTATGCTACTTCCACATGATTAGCTGATTAGGTAACTACTCGAATGTTCAGATGTTTCTAATAAGCAATTACAGAGTTTTACATTAAATGTCACCACAATATGACATACTCCTACTTATTTATAACTTTTTCCAGCCTCAATGTCAAATTACAGCAAATAAACATTAAGTAAAAATTAACTTTTTTAAAAACCTTTAGGGTGAATAAAAAGAAAAATGAAAAACTCACAATAATCTAGTTACATAAGTTTGGACACCCCTAAACCAACATTTTGAACAGCACCTTCTGATTGTATTAAACAGCTCAGTGTTTTCAGTGCTACATCACGTCTTTCACACTCTTACTTACAAAAACATTCTAGAAAAATAATAATAATGATAGTGTACAATGATACTGCATAGCAGCAGGCAGTGTTTGGTGTCTCTTACCCTTGCTGGAGGACTGAGGAAAGGTCTTGGTGTCACTGAGGTTGTAGCTCAGAGTAAGGTTGGCCACGCGATATATAAGGTTGTCGCTGGCGAACACCAGGCCCAGAGAGTGACCTTCACCGAAGGAGGCCACCAGGTCCGGGGAAACTCCTGCTCCTCCACAGGAACTGCCATTTCCCAGTACTGCTGATCCCGGGAGCGGGACAACCACAGTCTTCTGCTCACAGTAACACAGACACACATATGAACAGTCTGATCAGCCTGGAGTCAGAACAGGGCTCGCATAGTCTGATGGCTGAAACCGAGAGTTATATCTCTATAAATATATATATATATATTTTTTTAATTTATGTGAAACTAGGAAAAATAAATAAATCATTAAGAACCTCCTCACACAGCATCCTGGTTAAGACTCTTTATAAAGCCTTCATAACACATGAATAGCTTTATTTTTTAACAAACAAATATACAACACATATTGCTAACTCAGGTGTTAATTTGGTGACATAAGCAGTAACAATGTCAATCACATCTGTATGGGATGATAAGGGATAGAGTATGTTATAAAGTGTTATAAAGTCCTAAGCTAGATACAGTAAATAAATATTACCAAAATAAAATCTATCACAATGATTAATTAAATGATAAATAAATCTACATCATTATTATTAATAATAAGGAAGCTTTTTAATAAGATCACAGCTCAGCTCATTAATCACCTGGTAACAGAATATTTGCTATTAAAATAAGTGTGTGTGTGTGGGTTTACATACCGTCCCATTGCTGATGGGGTATGTGATGGTGAAGTTGGCTGAGATTTCTGCTTTGATACAGGTCGAGTTTCCTTCCTCAACTTCAAGTGTTACGGCCTGAGCTGCAGTCATCCAGCCTGTAACACATGCAATAAATGCAATAACGTTTAATGACCACAGGAGGGCAATACAGGCCTTCACTTCAACTGAACTGCCTCGCTAACGCTTACTGGGGTTTTAGAGAGTGAATATAAGAGCAAAATATTGTGCTCTTTCATGTTTTCTCATGTTTGATAGATAGACAGACAGACAGGCAGATAGATAGACAAACAACCAGAAAGATAAATAGACAGACAGAAAGGTAGACATTCAGGCAGACAGATTATTTAATATATTTAATATATTGATTTAATTAACACAGGCTATGTGACTGATATTATTGTAAAGTCATTAAACAGTGCTGAGGGACATTAAGTGTAACATTACTGAACCCTCTGAGCTGAATGTGCATTTCCCCTTTCCACTCCCACTGTGAGGACATTCTATACACTCACTGTCCACTTTAATAGGAACCTGTACACCTGCTTATTCATGCAGGTATCCAATCAGCCAATCAGGTGGCAGCAGGACAAAGCATACGTTAACGCAAATACAAATCATGATCTTCAGTTAATGTTCACGTCAAACATAAGGAAATTCTGATCTCTGTGACTGAGGGATGGTTGTTGGTGCCAGATGTGCTGATAAGTATTTCAGAAAGTGCTGATCTCCTGGGATTTTCACACTTGACAGTCCCTAGAGTTTAAACACAAGGGTGTGGTGAAAAAGCATCCTGTGACCGAAGGGTCTGCTGAAGAAAATGGACAGGAAGTCTAAAGTCACTCAAATCAGCACTCTTTACAGGTGTGGTGAGCAGAAAAGCATCTCAGAGCATACTGTGAGGGGGATGAGCTTACTATCTATATCTATCTATCTATCTATCTATCTATCTGTCCGTCCGTCCGTCTATCCATCGATCTGTCTGTCTGTCTGTCTATCCATCTATCTGTCTGTCTATCTATCCATATGTCTGTGGATCTATCTATCAGCATGAGAAAACATGAAAGAGCACAATATTTTGCTCTTCTTATATTCAATCTCTAAAATACCCCATTAGAAGATCTCAGCAGTTTCCACTCGTTTTAGCTAAGAGCAGGAATCTTGGGCAATCATGGACAAAGACTCACCTCAACTGGACAGCTGAAGACCATAAAAAAAGACTATTTTTTCCTAATGTTCAACTGTGCTATTTTAGCGAGTCTGCACCCAGATTTCTTTTCATGGCAGACAGGAGTGGAACCTGAAGTGGTCTTCTGCCATCGTGTCCACCTCAAGGTATGTCCTGAGCTGCTTTTCTGCCTACCACAGCTGTAAAGAGTAATTCTTTGAGTTACTGTACCCTTCCTGGCAGCTGGAACAGATGTTTTCGTCATTCCTTTTTCATCAGTAAGGCGTTTGCACACACAGAACTCACTCACACTCAGGGCTTTTTTTTTGTTTTTTGCACCATTCTGTGTAAACTGAGAATTGCTGTTTGTGAAAATCCCACTATTTCCGAAATATTTAAAAACCAGCCCACCTGGCATTAACAACCCTAGCTCAATGAAAGTCACAGAGATCACACTTTTTTCATTCTAATGTAATGAAGCTCTGCTTGGCTGATTGGAAAACTGCATAAATAAGCAGGTTACATTAATCAGCGGGTGTTTATTAGAATGAAATATTCAACTGAATTCATTAGGATTCTACAAACAATCGGACCTTTTACGTGGATTCTAGATGGATATTTAATAAAGACACTGGAAAATGAATTAGCCGTACGTCTTGATAATAGCCCTATTGTGCAACCTGCAATTTCATGAGGATGATTACTAAGACATCAGGGAAATGCTTACATATGCGCACACGCAAGCACGCACACACACACAAGCCTGAGCATCTAGTTTTGTCAGTAACTATTATTTAAAACACCCACATGCTGGCACTGGCCTGTGTGATTCACTCCAGCAGTGAACTACATTCACTCAGCTCATAGCAGCTAGGTTAATTATGGGTGTGTGTGAACGTTTTTACAAACAAAGCATTAGCCTGCTAGTTTAGAAAGCGATCGACAGAACATAGAGATGTTTTTGGATCACTTTCTTAAAGATTCGTTCGATCAGAGTCAGTTAACCCAGAGCTGAAAGCCTAATAATGTAGCTCTAAGAAACCCAGAATGCGTGTAAGTAGCACTGCCATGTGAATACCGTCTTCAAAAAAAAAAAAGAGGAAAAAATGATGCTGTGAACGACGTTCACTGTGCAATCTCAAAAAGTCCAGAAACTTTCGTTATTGTGTGGGCAAAATGATATTAAGGCAAAAAAACCAAAAAAAAAACCAAAAAACCCAGAAGTGGAAGCATGACTTATAGGCAACATGTGACTGCTGATATACATCTACAATAAATACAGATACAGCAAAAGCAGTTCTTAAATCACCAAACATTCTTCTTTTAGATCATTGTCATTGTATTGTATAAGAAACAACAAAGTACTAATAAGAACAAACCAATAGATTTAATTATTTCATCCAAATGAACTTATTTGTAAAAAAGTCACATGAACCTGGCATCGCAGTCTAAAATGAATTCGAATGAAGTCAAAAGATTAGACTTGTTTTAAACTGAAACACTATTCGGAAAAGGTCCAATCTCCTGATACATCGGACGATCTGAAAGTATTCATGATCGATTCACACAGGATAAGTGATCTCTGTATAAAGCAGTGTACTAATATATATATATATATATATATATATATATATATATATATATATATATATATATATATATATAAAATATCAACGTAGCCTGTTTTCATAGTTATCTCGGGCACCAAAGGCTCATATTACTACAAACAGGTTGTTTTCACTTTTATTATAAGCCTTTGCTTGTGTCTGTACACGTATAACCGGTATGTAGGCTTCTCTAACCACTGCTACAAACTCATCGAAAGCCATCAGAGCCCTACTTCCCCGACAAGTCTGATAAATGCAGTTTAGATTTTTTTTTTCCAGCATTAAACTTGGCCAGTTCTTGGTTTTGGTTTCAAAGGAAAAGTTCCTTTTTCTCACACACACACACACAAAACACACACAAAACAGAGTAATTCAAGCGTAATTAAAAAATGCTTACTGATGTTCTTTCTTCGCATCCTTTTATAGGAGGTAGAAGATGGGGTAGTTTTTGCAGAGCACAGTTTATTAAAAATGACTGATATGAATAACAGACTGGTAATAATTACACTGATGTAAAACTAATCCAGTTCGAAAAGGGCTTTAATGACTTCAATCATCCGAATTGAGAATAACTACTAGAAATAAACTAGACTCAGTCTAAAGGCCCATTATACTGACACTATACAGTTTATTGAAATGGTCAGTGTCTCTCTCTCTCTCTCTCTCTCTCTCTCACACACACACACACACACACACACACACACACACACACACACACACACACAGAGCTTCATAAAGGGTATACACATGGGTGTGTAGGACACATCGTGTGATATACTGCTCTTATGCAGGGCGCACCGAGCCATTTTGAGCCGGATCCACACACAGAGACGCTACTGTTAGTGCACAAAGCGCTTCGGCGGTCACGTGACCCCGAGGCCGGACAAAACGCTCGCGCTGCTACGCCTGCACAATTCCGGCAGCTTTATTAAATTAGGGGCAAAGTGTGGACTAATTGTGTTTACACACCGAATAAGGGTGTATTCAAAGCTTATCGATGCCTCGAATTACGGAGAGGGAAAACAACACACACGAGGCCTGTCGGAAACGCTCTGGCAAGGTTACAGGCACTTATGGCGTAGTTTTGTCATGCAAAACTGCAAGTAGATGTAGACAGGATTTTAGAGAAAAGCATCGGTGAAGGAGATGCTGAGGCATGACACGCTGTTTTACATTAAAGATCAGACATTTTGCAGAACTTTGGAAGAAGAAAAAAACCACTATCAAGACAACATATGACATATGTTTTAGTTTTAAGTGAAAGAAATATCTTACCTAAAACAAAAAGAAAGCCAATGGCGAAGCCTGACAGTAGTTTATGGCTCATGTTTTCCGTTAATAGTTTACTCGCAGAAATTTGCCAGTTCCCAGCAAACACAGCACTAAAAACACCTCCCAGAGTCACGCGCTGCTCCCGGTAAACCCAAACAAACACGCAGTCTCCGCCGCCTGTAACGTATCCGTCAGATTTCTCCTCAGCTTTTATGTATTTGTTTGTTATTTTGAGAAGGCAGAAGCACACACAAGCGCTCTCTCTCGCTCTCTACAGACAGCAGTGTTCCTGCTCGTTCACGCGCCTCAATATCAACACCGGGAATGTTCCAGTCATGTGAGTCAGGCGAGTCGCCCGGTCACGTGGCTTCACCCCGTCGAGCAACTTTACACTTTTTAACACGTTCAAAAAACACAATTAAACCGAGCATGACATTACACACAGAATAATATCCACACAGTTCAAGCTTCTACATTCAGCCCGGATCGCTCGATGGTAACAGAGCCGTGTTTACGGGGTTTACACCTACAAACGATTATTTCCAGGAAACGGCTTTCGGTGCATACGTCATTCTGCGCAAACCCTGCGTAACCCTGAGGGCCTTAAACGCGACCCTCATGCACTCCTCACGCGATGATAAGATCCAGAACCACATACACCAGTAAAGTCAGTAAAGCTGAATAATGTGGTGAAAGAAGTTATCCATATAGTTGATCCATATGGTCGAATTGCACATTTAAGATTTCTCTAATTACGTTGTGACTCGTGTCAATGACATGTTTCCAATTACCCTGTACAGGTACAGGGCAATAGGACTGTCCAGGGTGTACTTTCGCCCAGAAAGGCAGGGGTACATCAGGGCCACACATATAGACAGACAACCACTCACTCCTATGGGCAATTTAGAATTAACCTAATCAATCTAATGTACATGTTTTTGGACTGTGGGAGTAGCCCCACACAGGGGCACAGGGAGAACATGCAAACTCCACACAGAAAGGCCCCTACCTGTTCGAACCCAGGACCTGAACGCAGGACCTTCTTGCTGTGAGGCAACAATGCTCTAACCACTAAGCCACCATGCTGCCCCATATTTATTCGTCATTTATTAGTCATAAAGTCATATTTATTAATAGTCACAAAGGAAATGAGAGGTAGTTCTGATTATTTATCATTCCAAATAAAGATATCTGAAATTCCTCATAATTACACTACAGGGTATCCCAAAAGTCTCCATGCATAGGGGAAATGAACACTCTTTTCCAGAAAAATAAATAGTTTACGAAACATCCTCAACATTATCGCCATTTCTTTGCCAACACACATGGAGTCATCTCTCGTACTCATGATGAACTCATGTCAACACATCTGGTGTTATGTTGCACATGGAATTGCACTTGTGTTCCTGGTACACCGACTCTTCTCCTGTCAAAGGCATTCTTAAAGCAACAAAATCTGCAACATTCTTGTTAATTTCCCCATATACAGAGACTTTTCAGACACCCTGTATATGGCCAGACACCTGATCACACCCGTATGTAGTTCTTCCTCAAACCTTTGCCACAAAGTAGGAAGCACACAACTGTGTAGAGTGTCTTTGTTTGCTGGAGCATGACGGTTTCCCATCAGTGGAACTAAGGAGTCCAAACCTGTTCCGGTATGATAATGGTCCTTTTAACAAAGCAAGCTCCATAATGACATGGTTTACCAAGGTGGACAGACTTGAGTGTCTTGCATAGAGCCTTGACATCCACTCTACTGAACACCGTCATGATGAACTGGAACACTGACTGTACCCCAGACCTCCTCACCCAACATCAGTGTCTTATCTCTGGTGGAACAGTGGTGAACCGGTGACAGGGTCATGGGTGACCAAGGCTTATTGATGCACGTGGGGAGAGAAGGCTGGCACATCCCACTCCTAAGCTCCCACTGTTCTTTCCGGACCTGCCTGATCCATCCAGACGCTCTACCCCTGGTTGGAGTCTCGTGGCTTGGTGGTGCTCACTGCTGCTGGGTATAGATCTGAGTGGACAGCCTCTGACCCAGGGGACAGAAGTGGATAGAACCACTTGGAGACTATCACACCGTCACTCAAATGCTGTTGCATCTGTCTGCTTGTGACAGGAAGGAAATAGTACTAAGTCTATAATGAATTCAGAAACTACAGTGACCTAATACTTCCTCAAGAACTCTTGGTTGCTGTTGTAGAAAGGACATTATTTATATTCACATTATTTACTGTCCAGTGTCACCTAAATGAGGATGAGATTCCCTTCTGAGCCTGGTTCCTCTCAAGGTTTCTTCCTCATATCATCTCAGGGAGTTTTCCCTTGCCACTGTCACTTCAGGCTTCTCATTAGGGAAAATATATATATATATTCTTCTCTCTAGGTTTCTATACTTCCATAAAGTTGCTTTGAGACAATGTCCATTGTTAAAAGCACTATACAGATAACTAAATTGAACTGAGAGTTTAGCAACACTGTGGTTAGACCAATTCACACTCACTACACTCATCCCTGACTGGCATAAGGTCACGCATATCCCTGACTCTGTGTCACATGTTTTAAAGAAGTGTGATCCTATCACTTGGTTTTGACTAAACCACTTGCTGAGCAGCAATCTGATTAAATCTTGCTTTTCTTGCCACTCTCTTCACCGATCTGTTCAAATCGTGTTTACAGAAGAGCAGCTAGTGTGCAAGTGTTAAGTCAGAACTGCTTCAGCTGACCGTTTCACAGCTGCTTGAGATCTCTGGCACTTTTCTTTGTTTTTACCATCAGCCACTTCTCCTTCTGGTCATGGACGATGTGTTTCTTCAACAAATGATTGTGTAATGCAGTGTGGGGATGGTGGATTGAGTCAGGACCTGGTTTGAGAGAGAAGCATGAGTACATCTGGATACACAGATTTCCGATTCTGCACCACACACACAGCCAATTAAAGCACTGATGAGACACATCCAACAGTCAGGATCCAGATTCGAGCCCCAGCTGTGGTATGTGCCATCTAGATCTGGGGAATCCCTGAATCCTTGCAGTGTACCAGGATAGAGGGAATCCAGCATGCTTTACATATCAACATTACCCTATTAAGTATCTTACACATCTAGATGACAAGAAGTTTATAAATATGTGGCTTTGAGGTCAGACACGGCATGTCCTGGTCTTAGACATTCTTAGCTTTAAGTAAGTAAAATAAATTAGATGCAGAGGAACATAACACAGACACTTCCTAAGCAGATGGTGGTGTCTGAAGCTGCATCTGGAGGCACAATATTCAAACTGAGGTCATTTACAAAGCATACAACCTCATAATGTACAAACTGTGAGGAGCCAGAGATGTTGGTCAGAATATTTTTAGTAGTGAATTAGAAGAAAAAATAATCTAGCACACGGATATCCACACACGACACACACACACACACACATACATACATACTAATGTGCTTTGTTGAGTCTTAAAAAAAGAAGCATACATTTTGTCACTCATTTTAGCCTTTTTCAGTGTGTGGAACCTAAAGTACGTCACATAACCCAATATGGAGTATGTATCATCGGTTAGTGAAGCTTTTGCAAGTAAAATGCTTGTTTTTTTTTTTTTTTTAATCAACATTTCCATAGCCTGAGTGAAAATTCTCAAAAACCCTGATGCTAACACAGGCTGCTGCCATTCAGAACCTGAACACACTCCTCATTCTAGAGCAAAACATCTGACACGTCAGCAGTCAGAACAGCTTTAAAAAAAAAAAAAGAAAAAAAAGAAAAAAAGAAAAAAAAAAAAGAAATGATGAAGTAAACTATGAGCGCATGTGAGAGACGTCAAAAGAGAAGACTGACCACAAAAAGCAAAACTCAAAAAAACAAAACAAAACAAAGTAAAAAGAAAACAAAGTGCTTGTTGTGGAAATCATCAGCTGATCATTCTCCTCGTGCGATCCTCCTAACATCACACAACGTAACACCACCGCTTTAAAGTACAGTAAAGCCCCATGCCAACCCTGGTCACACTACTGGTGGGCAGAATCGGGGTCCTCGAAGGGTGGGTTACAGGCTGTCCTTGGGCACGCAGCCCGGGTAAAGGGCAGATCTCAGATCAGTGGTTGTGCCTGTGTCTCCAGGCTGGATCTCAGGCAACGTAATGATACTGGTTAGGGCTCTCCTTGTCTCTCTCCATGTAGTCTCGGTCAATCAGGGACTCGATGCGCTTCTTCAGGTCACCTGGCTGTGGGAGAAAGTGACAGAGCAAGGGTTAAGCACAGTAAGAAAGTTTATTTAAGTGTTGCAGAGATGATTTAATGTTCTCCAAGAGAAAAACTCTTCTGTACAGTTCCAGATGTATCGCAAGTTTATTTCTATGAATGACCAGAGAACCTGATTAATATAGCTGGATTGAGCAGTTTCTCAAAAAAAAAAAAAATAAATAACCCTGCATGCTATAGGGTTTTACCAGGATAGAGCCGATGCACAGTAATTTAAAACCAGTTTGGTTGAGTTTGTGCTCATTATTATCTCAGGACAGGAGTGGAACCTGATGTGGTCTTCTGTTGTTGTAGTCTATTCACATCAGGGAATGATGTGTTGTACTTGCTGAGATGCTTTTCTGCTCACCATAGTTGTAAAAAGTGATTATTTGAGTTACTATACCCTTCCTGGAGGTCTGGCTATTTTCCCCTGACCTCTCTGTCATCATCAAGGTGTTTGCACCCACAGATTTTTTTTTGTTTTTTGCACCCTTCTGTATAAACTTTAGAGATTTTATGTGTGAAATTCCCAGAAGAACAGCAAGTTTCTAAAATATTCAAACCAGCCCATCTGACACCAACAACCACGCGATGGTTAAAGTTACAGATATCACGTTTTTTCTCCATTCTAAACACTAATTGAAGCTCTTGACTTGTATCTACCTGACAGTATATATTGTGCTGCTGCCACATGATTGGCTGATTTTAGATAGCAACATGGTGATGAGCGGGGATGGAGTGGATGGTGAATGCATGTGCAATACAGTTTCATGCTGTGGGAGACGACAACAATTACAGTGGGTTTGGAAAGTATTCGAACCTCTTTAGTTTAAAGTGGGTTTTATTTATTTTTATTAACGCCAATCAATGACTTAAAAACAGGGTTTTTAGAAATCTTTGCTAATTTATCAAGAATTAAAAAAATCTGTCATTTAGATAAATATTCAGACCCTTTATGGATTACTATTAGGAAGTGTGTAGAAGAATAATGACAGCTTGGGTAAATCACTACAAGCTTTGCACACAGATTTGGGCAATTTCTCTCATTCTTTCTGCAAATTTTTTCAAGCTCAATCAGCTTGGATGGGGAGAGTCTGTAAACTGCCATCTTCAGATCCCTTCAGAGATGTACTGCGGGGTTAAAGTCTGAAGCCAGTCCGGCGTTGCTTTATCTGCATGCTTTGGATTTTTGCTGTGTTGAAAGGAGTTTGAGGTTGTGTGCAATCTGGAGCAGGTTTTCTTCAAGGACTTGAAGATTACATCTGCATTCATCCTTTCCTTAATTCTCATTGGTGCTCCTGTCCCTATCACTGAGTAGCACACCATAACAAGATGCCACCACCACCATGCTTTATCATAATAATGAACAGTTCATAAGCAGCGCCTGGTTTTCATTAGACGACAAATTCATTTTCCACTCATGCAGTGAAGAGTCCTTTAATTGCACTCTACCATAAAAACCTTATTGATGGGACTTTTCTGAGATGGTTGGTCTTCCAGCAGGATCTCACATCCCTGAAGAGGGCCATTGATTTATGGCTTGTTCTCTGCTTTGACATGCACTGTGAATTGAGTGTGTACTTTTCTAAATCATGTCATCAACTGCCCGAGGCAGACCCGAGTCAGGTTATTGAAGACATCTCAAATTAATCAAAGCAGACAAGTTGCACCTGAATTTGGAGCTCTTTAGCCAAGGGCCTGAAAATCTAGCTAAATGAGATATTTCAGTTTTTAAAATTTATAAACATGTTTTTTTTGCTTTGTGTGGAGTTTAACAGCCAAAAAGTGAATATAATCCATTTTAAATGAACTCTATAACAGCGTAGTGTCCTCCATGTAAACATGTGGCGTGAGCTGTACCTTCACAGGGAACTTGAGCTGGTTGTAGAGTTCTGACACCAGCAGGTTGTGGCTCAGTGTCTTCCTCATCTTCATGATCCTCACCACTGCGGCATCTATCTGGTACTGCCTGTCCTGGAAGACCCGCTCTGTGGTGCTCACCTGCTCCTCTACCTGAAGTCAAGTAGGACATTTCAAATGTACCATTTGTAAGGGATAACACATTGAGCAGCATGCTGTTATATTCAAGTAACCAGCCGGATGTGAAGTTGATTCTTTTCCTATAACCACACATCCCAAAATGAAAAAAATCCTCTAATAAAATGCTATACTATATGTTTGTTACATCAAAAATGGCTTTATCACTCCTTTACACATTATAGCAGCTATAATCTGTCCTTTCACCAGCCTCTCCAAAGAAACGTAAAGCCCTCTGTTTGTTACAAAGCTCTGACACTGCTAAACAATGCTTTCTCACCGAAAAGGTCACCATATGAACAATTACATACGTTTTTAATCTAATGTAATATTCAGTACCTGTCCAATCAGAAGCACAAATACAGCAGCACTCCAGGGGAGGAAATGTAATCAATTTAGCAATAGCAGTTGATTAAGCACTACAAAATCCCCAGATATAGTTGTCTTTGAGTGCCCACAAGCCTACTTGTTTCACAGTCTCGTCTTACAGCAGGACTATCATGACAGAATCATAAACAATGTTTACAAGGCTGGGAATATTATGAAATAATCCTCTTTATTGACATCTAGATAATCATTAACTGTACTGATATCAAATTGATAATTAACAGAAACCAGCTTCTAAAATCAGCTGTAAAGACACCATCCATCCAAGTTAATGTGGGTTATATGAGGACATAAAATAGGTTATAATTTAACAATCTTATAATGCAGACTAAGATAAAGCCGCTGCTTAAACACAGACCTACAATGTAGCTGGATGAGATTGTGTCACTGGATGAGTGGAGGAGGAAAAAGGTTCAAAGGACAGATGTATCAGACAGATGGTGAACAAGAACAGGGAAAAACCTACCGTCTCCTTCATCTGAATCTGGTTGATTTTAATACGGAACAGTTTGTGTTTGAAGTCGTTATTGAAGTTGAAGCGGTCTCCGTCCTCCACGTCTTTCCCCCTGGGATTTTTATTTAGTACACGAGCTTTCCCGCATGCCAGGGACTGCAGTGTGCGTCTCAGCTCACTCTCCTCTGAGGGGACAACCAAACAATTACAATTCACGGACCTTTTAAACAGTCAAGCTGCATCCAGGACAACATATAATTATACGCATTTGTGTATATGTATGTATGTGTATGTATATATATATATATATATATATATTCATTTCAATATATCCACAGCTAAATGACCTTTTACATAGTAAGAACACTTTCTTCACTTATTGACTTGCTCGTGTTTTGTGTCAGGTGCCTGCTGTGTGATGCAGCTATGAAACACAATGAAAATCACAAGCCATATCATTCAACAATAACGACACATCACCCAGTTCCTAATGCTGCAAAGCACAAGACCAAGGAACTGGGGTGATGTAACTAAAATGCCACCAATTCAGGTTGGTCTACACAGAGGACATTATTTTCATTCTTCTTCTTATTAATATTATTACTACTATAATTGTCTAAGACTTCAATGTTCGTCCTTTCACAATTAGCGAAAATCAGTATTTTGCGCTAATTATTGCGTTAATTACAAACAAATCATTTTTAAGTGTAAATGCTAAAAACAACAAAAACCCTGATACATAAGAATTATTAAGTGAATCTTGTGAATGGTAGCACAATCGCTTAAACTGAGGATTTTTAAGGGCAGACAAAAAGGAGAAATCTGGGGAAAAAAAGATGGTTCCTTCATTATACTGAATTACAGGACACGCCCTATTACCCTGGCACACATTTCTTTCCACTGACAGCATAGCTTCTCCAGTTGAACTGTAATCTGAGCTTTGTAGTCTTATGACAAAGCAAACAATATAAAAGCCCAGTCTCTAGAAACAAAGCACTTTAGATGCCACAATGCCTTTAAGTGACACCACAATGGATATAAATCCAAGATTTAAATTACAAAATATTTGTGTGTTATTAATGTAAATATGCATACATGATTAATTATTAGATTAATATAAACAAGAGAGAAAATATCTTCAACCCAACCTCATTACAAATGAATATTTCTATCATTATATGACATATGTACAAACAAATCTATGTAAAATTAGAGGTATGTTATTCTATATGTGTCTGCCATCCTCTTTGATAATTTATCGCAGGGGAAAAACAATTAAACAATGACATTTCTTTACCTATTCCTGTAGCTGTTTGGATCTCCTCTAGGGTAAACTCCTCCCCTTCATTAAACATGAGCAGAACAAGTGTCTGGAATAAAGAAACCTGCAGCTCCTTTTTCCCCTACAGAGAAAGAAAGTTAACATGGTGAACAAACCTACATCCCAAACTGAGCTCTAAAACACAGACCCTGTGCGTGTCATCATGGTCACGTTAGAGACTGACCTCCTTAAACTCAGCTTTAAGCACCGCATGGCCCAGTGTGGGCTGCCACTGAAGCTTTCGCCCACTGTGCTTCCCGAGATAGAAGGTTTTGAACACCTCCTGAAGCTTTACCATCTAAAAGGACACACAAGAGAGTCCTCAAGAGAAATGTGAAACAAAAAAAAGTTTCCATAGTGAGCATAATCCTGACTGTGCAGTAGTCTGATCTTTTTCCTATTCACACACAAGCGCATACAAACCTCCGAGGGCAGATGGACATCCATGGGGGTATAGGTGGGCCAGTAGCCCATGGTGAGGATGTTGACAGTCAGATCGATGTTGCTGGGTTCACTCTGATTCTGCATGTACTAAAGATAGCAAGACATGGAAACTCTGAGCTCACTGACCACAACCACATGTTATACCAGTATGCATCTCAATAACAATCAACAACATTAAAAGCTTAATCATGCTGCAGATGCTGAGGCCACATGTGTCATTTGGCCACTTCTGTGAAAGTCCTGAATCAGATCATTGTACTATAGGTGTTAACAGAAATGCATTTGGGGAAGTGAGAAATGTGACCTCTCGGGTTTTTTGTTTTCTAGATCTCTAGAAAAATGAAGACAAAAGTCCCATCAGGGTTTTCCAAAAAATTAAAGGAACGAGATGATGGTTAAGGTGAGGATTAGGATAAAGATACCTTAAGCATCAAGTTACCTGTTTGAACTGGATCATGATGTCTTTGGAGAGTTCCATATCTTTGAACATGCCCTCGAGCTTGCTGGTGAACGCTGCACCACACTCTACAAAAGATCATAAACATAAATCACATCACGTCACATCTGAGGACCATGAAGTCAGTTATAATCGCACTCTATTACTCTTAATGTTTCTGTGGAACATCTCTACTTGAACTGTAATTCAAGTATGTAGTTCTTATAAGCACTTACAAAAATACCAGCGCTTAATTTCCACAAAGAAATTATAAATGACTAGAAACACCTTTAGACCCATTACATATTCCAGGAGCCATAAACAGACACAATTATAGCATGTGAAAGTTCCTATATCATTCTGCCATCCCAGATAAAGTTTGGTGTCATTCTCTGATAATTTACATCTTGGACATGATATGTTCCAGCAATGTGGTATAAAGGTGTATGATGATAAACAGGTGATTTAAGGCTACAGAGCAAGGCCGGCTTTCCCTGAAGTTTTATTAAAATGAAGTGACAAAACGTTTAACAAAGTGTCTACATTATCCATTCAGACATGACTGAGCTAAATGATCAGATCTCTCACTGAATTATCACGCTGTTCCTTTATTAAATGGAAATTCTTTCTGCATCATGAATGAAAATTTCCACTGAAGCCCATGACACAGAGCCAACAGACGCTCAGAGAAGGCTGGACATCGATTAGCCCCGCCCATTCTGTTAGAAATTTACATACTTTCTGTTTTAATGTGATGAAAGATTGACACTAGACACTAAAGATTGACGTTAGACAACCGGCTTTTAACACACAGTTTGTAGCCACGCCCGGAAGCATGACTTCACTGGGAGTGAATGGAGTGTGATGGGAGTATGTGTTTTCAACCCATCTTAACAATGACTGGACAGTGCTCTCTTTCTGTTGGTCCGGCCTTGATTGGTTCTTAACCTCGAAGGGATATCGTTATCCTCAAACACACAAACCCTAAAGGATTTTTAGTTTAAGATGCACAATTTAAAGCAAAAACAGGTCCTTTTATCTGTTTGGGGATATAAAAATGACTGGCTGTGTTTATTATTAGTCTTATATTACAAATCCCTGTTAAAGAGAGACACAAAATAAACCTATCACTCATGTTTCATATAATAAAAATTTGTGCTTCACAGAACTCCTTTAAAAGGTCTGTTTGTATGAATAAAAATTATGAATTTAAATTTGAGGTCATCCAATTGGTTCGAGTCAGATGCAGAGTGTATTTTATAAAGCAAATATTATGAGCAGTTGATATCTAGGTTCTTTTTTTGTGTCAACACTAAGAGCAGGCCTCCATTGTTCAGCTTTTAGGCATGTATCTTTTGTTCAGTAAACATGTGACAGCTTGAAAATTATAAGGTCTTACTGCGCAGAGAGAGCAAGCACTGCAAACACAGTCAGCTCTGGTGTTAGACCACAGCTGCTTAGAGACTTCCTGTTCATACAGCCATGTGATGGTGTGCTTTCTGCGCTAGTTCTGTGTTGGGAAATCGCCCAGTGGACTTTCCGTCCTTGACTACAACTCGGGAAAGGGCATTTCCCCCTCTCTTTCCCTCTAAACAAATGAGATTCACAAAGCTGACTATGCAAAAAGCCAGGCACAAAGGGACAATCTCACCATGTTTGAGTTTGGACAGCATGGATTTCTCGGCATCCACAGAGGCACTCTTTCCCACCAGCAAGCGCTTCGCTAGGTCTTTTTTGTAGAACGCTTCAAACACGTCTTTACCTGCAGAGAGAAGATAAGAGCATGTTTGGAATATGCTAGGGAAAAGAATTATATCAAGAATAAAGATCAAGAGATAAAGCAGTTTATGTTCTAAATAAACAAGGACACTATTACCGTGGATAAAGCGGAAGATAATCATGATTTTGTCCAGGATTCTCTCCAGCTCCTCTTCTGTGGCCTCTTTGTTACCAGCACGTAGTTTGGAGTCGACATATTTGGCTGCAGGAAATCACACAAATGCAATGTGTATTTATCCAGATTGCACAATTATCCTGTGTGTATTGCACCTCCTTGTATATTTACTGTATATGCCTTTCTACCACTCTTACATTATTACACTCTTTGAACTTGACTGGACTGCGTTATCCAATGTCCAAACATTCCAAAAAAAATAGAGTCAGACTTATAATGTATGACTTCATACCCATGTGACTCTCTAACCATGTGAATATGAAACTTATCTACAAACCTAAGTGTGATGTTTCACAGTAACAGCTCCTGCAAATGTGTGACAATAAAAATACTCACAAATGACCATGATAAGCTCTTAAAGCATTAAACATGTCGAAAAATATTTAGCTTGGCTACTAGAAATATACCTAATGGATTCTTCTTTGTACCCAGATACTACTAGCAATTCTGATTATACAGCAAAAACTACAAAACTTGATAAACTGCAATCAAGGATCATCACAAATCATTCTGACATCTGATTATAAACTAAATCGATCTGCGTTATGGCCAATTCACCACAGCACATAGGTATCTAAAAACTTGACAAAAAGTCTGAAGGTCAGTGTATGAGGAAATGAATCTTACCTAGTAAGATTTCAGGGATTTTTAACTCACCGTTTTTACCGAAGCCTTTGTTAAATTAGCTCCTGACACAACATAACAAGAAAACACTGAATAATCATCATTTTGGTGAAATACATGTAAAGCTGGAGGATGTTTATAATGATTTTTAATAGAGTGAAGAAAATTTGATGGGGGTTTTCCTCACACACACAAAATAAGATTTCTGTCTCACACACAATGGTTCTCTGTGGTCTTCTTTATAGTCATCTACATCTTTGGGTAAATCCAAGCTAGACCGGCATCTCTGAGTGACCACAAATGGGCCATTACCTGTAAAGCTGAGTCACTTGTTTGACACGGTTCTAAGCTCATAACGGCTAGAGATTGAAGAAGCTTATGTTAACAACACTGGTGCTTAAATCAGAAAAAAAGGTAACTTGCTACACTATTAGGTGATGAAGCTTATTATACTGATTATTCTAGTTCTGCAACATAGAACTTGACACAGATAAACTTTTTCTATTTAAGGCTTTGACCAGGAATGCATCTCTCTGTGTTGTTGACACACTACTGTGGTGTGTGAAAACCATCTCATTCTCACAGTTTAGGCGGTTTCATTTCTGTCCTGAATACACTTTGCTGCAAAACCAAAAATATCAGGGGGTGGAGTCAGACCTGATAAAGCACCTCCTACCCGGGCAGAGTCAAATCAAAAGCCCGAGGGGTGGAGTCTGTACTCATAGCTGCTGCAGTCTCCCACTTCTGTTCAATCGGTCTTTCTATTAGCTATATTCTCAAATAAACCGTTTTCCTAAATTGCCTTATATTTGTAAGCCGCTTCATTAGTAACATGTAGTGGCATTTATAACATACTAAAGTCATCTAAGTTGTATTGATTTATTTGATAAGCCCCATTCCTCAATGATAATTTAAATAATTGTTATCATTTAGATTCATTACAATGTCCTTCAACAACATATACTCCAAAAGTATAAAAGGGGACACAAAGAGAAGGTATGCTCACTGTGACTCTTACCAATAAGCTCTGCTGGTTTGTTGGGTCTCTTGTTAATGAAGCTCTCGAAGGCCTCCTTCATGGCATTGATGAAGCCCTCATTCCTCTGGAAGCAGCCGTGCGCCACATTGTCCATTTTATCCTTGAAGTCCAGCAGTTCCTGCACCATGTCCTTATCTTTTTCAGGAGAGCCAACAATCTCACCGCCAAAGCTCTGCAGGAGGAAGAGGACACTGATTGGACAGGGAACAAAATGTGCAACAGCCAGCGGGAGCGCTAATGAATGATACATAGGAGGAACCGATTTGATTCCCTGCCAAAAGAACAATAATGTAAGGGATGCGAGTTGTGTGTGTACCTTGATGTACTCTCTCCAGAACTGCAGTAATACAGGCAGGCCTCCCTTCACTTTGCTGAAGAGCTGGTACAGCAGAGTCAGCTCAGTCACACGGTTCTCATCCAACAGTGTGTTGAGACCTGGAAGAGCAACAGAGGAGAAGAATCGTACATATACAGGGTGTCTGACTTTAAAACACAATCTTCTGTCTTGTATTTTAGTGGCTGGAGTCAGATCTTTGTAGAAAAGCTAGCATGATTAATAATAACTAAAGCACAGTAACATTAGTAAGGATTGTAGAGTAGATAGAAGAGTAGTGTATCAAGGTGATGGCTGTGTACGCTGTTTAATAATAGACATGGTCATACACAATGAATTAGACGCACCTTTCTGTAAAATGGCAGTCATATGTTCACCCAAAAGCTGCCTCTCTACTGCCGAGATCAAGGGCTTCCTGTGAGGAAAGAAACACCAAGAAAATGTAAATATGTAAATAAGGGTTTTGGCTCTCCACGTTTTGTTATGTGGTTAAAATCGTAACATTGCTACTGTTAAGTATGCTAAATTTCCAATACTGTCTGTCTATGTTTTGTACCTCTCGGCTTTTCCCAGAGATCCAGACCTGTGTAGGAATCAAATGCTAGCTGTGTTGTTAGCACTGTTCTTATTGGTTTATAGAAAATCTTTGCATGAAATGTCGGCTCTCCTTTAAGATGCTTTGGGAACATCTGAATGATATAACCCATGTGTGGTGACCTGGAAAAATAGTTTTCTAGCTTAGTTAAAAAAAACATTCTTTTGAAAGTTTTCAGATAGAGATGCAGTTCACTGCAAAATTAAACCTGCGGAAAGGTTTAGCGTCGCTGTACATGAAATCAATGAGGGCTATTTTGGCTCTAATATGCCCTCTAGTGACCGTCCTCCAGATGTACCGTACTTAAACCATGAACAAGAGTGTGTGAACAATTCTACATGTTTTGCTGCTGCTTCTAAACACATAGACAATCAAACATTGAATATAAACTGGCCTTAACTGCTGCCCAGACCCTCAGGGCCAGGAGCCAGAACTTACTGAGTGCTCTGATCTAGGTAACTGATGACACGGTCGTTCTCCTCCTCTAGTCGTCGTGCTACGTGGTGCAGGTATTCAGGAACCTGAAAGAAACCCAAACACAGAAATGCACCATGGTACAGAGAGGTCTTTCATACTGTAAACACACACAAAACAGGAATCGGTCAATCCATTCATACTTACATCTCTTTCTAACATCAGCCTCTGACCCTCGGCTGCATACAAGCGATCCGTCTCAATCAGAAACCTGTTTTCGAAGGACTCCTTATACACCTGTGAAAAGATCCATAAGATAATATACAAGTAGTATATTAGAATAATAAATAAGTAGCTCTAACACCAGAGAATTTACCGTAATGACTGCATCAACAGTCTGATGACACAAAACTGTTCTTCTCCATCATTATGTAATTTATTACTATAAAACTATTAAAATCACCTGTAGGTCTGAGAGCATGCCTAGTAAGCTACGCAGGAGACTCCGATCCACGGTCTCGCCGTTCCTCTCTCGTTCGATTTGCTCCAGGATTCCCTCTACAGTACGACTCTGGACTGCGCCGTCACTTACAATGTGTGCGCGAAACAGCTCCAGCCCCGTATCCCTGCGTCATCAGAACAAACAGCCTTAATGACAGAGTTTCGGACCGGCATGACAGGCTGCATTGTATTTGGTTACCTCACCATATGGAGGGAAGAAGGGAGTTCTGGAGGACGTATGTGCGATCCAGAAAGAGGAAAATGCTACGGATCATGATCTGGAGGGAAGGAGAGAGTGCATGTCTAAAAGGAAATCATTTAACTCTTTGATCGTTTTATTTATATATTTTTTAAGGATAATTAAACTTCAAAATCCCATTAAAGGTTACTTTCTAATGCTAGCTAGGTCACAAGAATGAGGACAAAAGCTGGACAGACAGTTACAGCTACAGTAGTTACTGTGACTCCTTCAGCTTGTGGCTTCATTTCTCAGTTTATTACACTCAGCTGAGAAGGTAGTGTGTGTGTTGTTTCTTACTGTTTGTCTGCAGTGGTCTTGCCAGCATCTGTTCATCCTCTTCAGAAAAGACAGACTGTCCAGAGAGTCTGTAAGTGTGTGTTAAGGTCTTAAATACACTCCGTCATTGAAACACTTCTACTGCTAATCCCAGTAGAGAGACTGCAGGTAATGAAATACAGGCTAACAGTGAAGAAAGGTACTTTATGTACAGCTTTAAGACTAGGCACAGCTTATTCTACAACTTTAAAAGGGCAAGATTAGCCTCAGAAAAGCCCTTACTTTTATTTTCTGCACTTTAATGGAAATTTATCAGTTTGATCTCACATGTTGAAGGACATGAGCTTCTATAAGTTTCAATGTCAACGATTTTTCCTGAGCCTTCAGGTCACCCAGGTTAAATAGTGTACACAGATTTAACTTTTTTTTTCTTTATTTACAGTGTGGCCGGTGTATATCTGTTAACTGGAGTGACTTTTGCTCTTTACTAGCATTTAACTGCACTTATAAAGTGACCTAAAAATAGCAATTCAATAAAAATAAATAAATAAAAAAGATGAGGTTTTATTACGGGAAATACTGGTCGGCTTGTAAAAAGTGAATAGTTGTAGTCAGGTGACGCAGTGAGCGTGTGAGGTTGATGTGGTGAAAGTAGTGTGATGATGCCCCCTAGTGGGAGAGAACAGGGTTTGGAAACACAAAGAAGTAGTAAATGTGGTATCAAAGCAAATATCAGTTTACTACATCAGTGTATTACACACTCGCACACTCTCACATGCACTCTCGCACACAATCGCGCATGCACTCTCTCTCACACACATACATTTTTCCCTGCACATATGCACTCTCACACACATACAGTATATACACTCTCACCTGCACGAATGAACTCTCACACATATACACTCTCACCTGCACGAATGAACTCTCACACATATACACTCTCACCTGCACGAATGAACTCTCACACATATACACTCTCACCTGCACGAATGAACTCTCACACATATACACTCTCACCTGCACGAATGAACTCTCACACATATACACTCTCATCTGCATGAATGAACTCTCACACATATACACTCTCACCTGCATGAATGAACTCTCACACACACACTGCATGTATGCACTTTCACACAAATCCACTCACACACACTTATATTTACCCTCACCTGCATGTATGCACTCTCACATAATTTCATGCACACTCACGCATATACACGCACTCTCACATATACATATACTCTCTCTCACACACAAAACCACAGTAAAGGATATTCTCTAAACTGGTGGATCTGAGCTCGCACGTGATCCTCACACACTTGTCGGAGTTGCTTGTATAACATGGGTGAGACTTTGTAAGAACAAAGATTTTCCACTGCCTGAAGAAAAAAAGAGAAAAAGACCATTATAGTTTATCCAGTGCAGAAATGCTATACAGTGTCACTCAAGTTCGACCTTCGATGTGTGTTAACTGATTTTCTGGCTGCCAAGAACAGCTGAAGCGTTACACCTCACCGCACTGACCGGAAGGTTTACCAGATTATAAAGGACACAACATCCACTCCAGCCACAAACATCCTACCATAGTTACACACACATGCTCACAGTATATAATGTGGGGATTCATTCCAGCAGAGGAAGCAGAAGATTATGAATCTAATTAGACTCACATCAGTACTGCGCATTAGATGTTCATTACACAATAAATACAATCATTACAGAAAACCAGACCGATTTTATTTCCAGTAGACCGAGCTGCGGCTCTGATGTAACACACACAAGCGTTTTTCAAAATACACTATATTGCCAAAAGTATTCGCTCACCTGCCTTGACTCGCATATGAACTTAAGTGACATCCCATTCCTAATCCATAGGGTTCAATATGACGTCGGTCCACCCTTTGCAGCTATAACAGCTTCAACTCTTCTGGGAAGGCTGTCCACAAGGTTTAGGAGTGTGTTTATGGGAATTTTTGACCATTCTTCCAGAAGCGCATTTGTGAGGTCACACACTGATGTTGGACGAGAAGGCCTGGCTCTCAGTCTCCGCTCTAATTCATCCCAAAGGTGTTCTATCGGGTTGAGGTCAGGACTCTGTGCAGGCCAGTCAAGTTCATCCACACCAGACTCTGTCATCCATGTCTTTATGGACCTTGCTTTGTGCACTGGTGCACAGTCATGTTGGAAGAGGAAGAGGCCAGCTCCAAACTGTTCCCACAAAGTTGGGAGCATGGAATTGTCCAAAATGTCTTGGTATGCTGAAGCATTCAGAGTTCCTTTCACTGGAACTAAGGGGCCAAGCCCAGCTCCTGAAAAACAACCCCACACCATAATCCCCCCTCCACTAAACTTTACACTTGGCACAATGCAGTCAGACAAGTACCGTTCTCCTGGCAACCGCCAAACCCAGACTCGTCCATCAGATTGCCAGATGGAGAAGCGCGATTCGTCACTCCAGAGAACGCGTCTCCACTGCTCTAGAGTCCAGTGGCGGCGTGCTTTACACCACTGCATCCGACGCTTTGCATTGCACTTGGTGATGTATGGCTTGGATGCAGCTGCTCGGCCATGGAAACCCATTCCATGAAGCTCTCTGCGCACTGTTCTTGAGCTAATCTGAAGGCCACATGAAGTTTGGAGGTCTGTAGCAATTGACTCTGCAGAAAGTTGGCGACCTCTTCGCACTATGCGCCTCAGCATCCGCTGACCCCGCTCCGTCAGTTTACGTGGCCTACCACTTCGTGGCTGAGTTGCTGTCGTTCCCAAACACTTCCACGTTCTTATAATACAGCTGACAGTTGACTGTGGAATATTTAGGAGCGAGGAAATTTCACGACTGGATTTGTTGCACAGGTGGCATCCTATCACAGTTCCACGCTGGAATTCACTGAGCTCCTGAGAGCGACCCATTCTTTCACAAATGTTTGTAAAAACAGTCTGCATGCCTAGGTGCTTGATTTTATACACCTGTGGCCATGGAAGTGATTGGAACACCTGATTCTGTTTATTTGGATGGGTGAGTGAATACTTTTGGCAATATAGTGTATATGCTTCTAAACAAAGCAGAGCATCTGTAAACATGAATCTAGTCATGATGCACTGTCAGAATTACTTTTAGCTGCCAGGGATGCTGTTAAGGATGAAATGAAATCCATGTTCTCCCAATTTCATGAATGCAGTTTTAGATTAAATTTTAGATGCGTTTATTAAACATGCATAATAATATTTTAACTGGGTTGCAGCTTACCTACTCCGGTGTCCTCACTTCAATCCTGGTCTCTGTTTGTATGGAACCTAAACATAACAGTGTGTGTGTGTGTGTCTACCTGGGCTGCCTCAGGGTTCTCTGGTTTCCTTCACCTACCAAAAACATACCACTAGAGCTAATTTGCCACAGATGAAAAAGAGTGTGTGTGTGTGTGTGTGTGTGCGCGAGAAAGAGTGTGTTAGAGAGAGACAGAGCGAGGCAGTGAGAGAGGCAGCAAGAGAAAGAGAGTGTGTATGAGGGGGTGAGAGAGAGAGAGGCAGAAAGAGTGTGTTAGAGAGAGGCAGTGAGAGAGGCAGCAAAAGAGTGTGTGTCCGAGGGGGCGAGAGAGAGGGAGGCAGAAAGAGAAAGAGTGTGAGTGTGTGTGTGTGTGGGGGGGGGGGGGTAGAGAGAGAGTGAGAGAGACAGAGAGAGAGAGAGAGAGAGAGAGAGAGAGAGAGAGAGGCAGCAAGAGAGTGTGTATGAGGGGGCGAGAAAGAGAGGCAGAAAGAGAAAGTGTGTTAGAGAGAGAGTATTGTGTGTGTGTGTGTGTGTGTGAGAGAGAGAAAGAGAGAAGCAGAGGAGAGAAGGAGAGAGAGAGTGAGAGAAAAATAGAGAGAGAAACAGAGAGAGAGAGTGAGAGAGAGCGAAAGAGAGCGAGAGAGGCTGGTGAGGTAACTGTTTATTGCAGCTCTAAGTGAGAACAGGAACTATTTGTACTCTTTCACATTCTGTATCATTAAATCTAACTATAAACTCTTCCAATATGTGACATGTCTTTCATATTAAATATTATAATTATCAATTCTCTGTGGTGTAAGTGGATTAGCTCACACTCTGTCTGTGCTGTTATACAGAAATAAAACCCTGGATCAGCAGCATTATTCTCGACTTGTTCCTCACGCACCATGTCAGTGTTCGTGCAGCTATTTTTATTTTTGGAGGAATTACCAGATGTGAAATGTGTGCGTATAAAACTCAGCAGATCAAGAAGAAGTGAGAAGGTGAAGTTTTACTGAGCTAAACTCATCGAAGTGCAGGACTAATCCCCAAATCCACTCGAAATAACCCTCTCCTAGATCTGCTCAGTTGGCTGTGATCTTCCTCCAGCATTTCCCTCTTTGTGTTTGTTACCTGATAAAGCTCCTCCAGGTTGTATTTGATTGACGTGCTGTTCTGGATCGCACCAACGGCATCACGCAACTTCAGCCACGTGTCCTCCGTGTAGGTTTCTGTCAGCTTGGGTCTGTCTGTACAACACAACACACTCTTCAGATGTAAGCACAGAAAGATTCCAAGGCTCTTTTCCTTCATGCAACATACAGGGACGTGGAAGAAAATAATCCTGGAAGAGATTATTTACAGATCTGGACCAGTTCAGCAACTATTCAAACATAAGGCAAAGTTATTATCAAGTGATCTCACTGATCATTTTTTAACAGTTTTAGCCATGCATGAAACATTAACCGAGACAAATGTACTTTATAGCAACAAGAGAAAGAGAGAGAAAGAGACAGACAGACAGAGAGAGTGGGGGAGAGAGAGAGAGAGAGAGAGAGAGGAATAGAGACAGAGAAAGTGGGGGGGTGACAGAGAGAGAGCATGAGAGAGAGAGACAGATAGAAAGAGAGAAGAGAGAGAGAGAGAGTGAGGAATAGAGACAGAGAGAGGGGGTGATGGAGAGAGAGCGTGAGAGAGACAGAGAGAGAGGAGAGAGAGAGAGAGACAGAGAGAGAGACAGAGAGAAGGAGAAAGAAGTAGAGGGGAGAGAGAGGAGGGAGAGAGAGTTTATTAGTTCCAGTGAGGGTTTGTGACTCGACAAAATTGAGAAAACTTTATGGAAACATTATGGAGTGAAAACAGATTGTTGAGCGATTTAACACAAACATCACCATCTCCCTGCAGGACTTTTCAGTTTAGCTGGAAGACTTTGTCGTCAAGTGCAATCCACTGATAATCAGCGTTACTATGGCAACCAGTAGTAGGAACGCCTACTGATGACTTCGTAGTTCAGTGATAAAAATCACCGTATGTGTGAAAGTAGCTCCAGGGTCTGGGTGAAATGATAAAAAACCGTGCTGTGTGTGTCAGCACATTTCTAATGATAAACAGGCTTCCTGATGCATTATTTTGTTTACAAATCATTTAAAAAAAATCTATTTATTTACTGCCTGCAACATGAAATGATCACCAAAAAGCAAAAAAAAACATTTAACAATAATAATGACTGAAACTGTACAAAATGATCAAATCAGCTGATTGTTTAAAATATATAAATAATTAAATAAAAATAAATTTAAAACAAATAAAAAAAATACTACTACTATTACTAATAATAATAATTTTTTAAAAAATATAATAACAGTAATAATAATGACGATATCTAAGAAAAGCAATATCAGATAATCATGATATAATATCATCACCCTGCTCTTAATCATCATATAATAATAGTCTATTTGTAGTTGTTCCATCAGCTGTCCCTGTCTGGGGTCGCCAGAGCAGATCATTTAGTCCGCATGTTTCGATTTGACACAGGTTTTACACCAGATGCCCTTCCTGACGCAATCTTCCCATTTAATCCGGGCTTGGGAGCTAACTCTTCAGTTGCTGGGTTTGCGCCCTGCCCAGGAATCGAACCTGGGTCACGGCAATGAGAGCGCTGGATCACCAGGAACCATATAATAATAGTCCAGTATTTACTTAAATTCTCAGCTCTGATCTGATCTTTAACAGACGCATCTACCTTTAATTTCACCTGGCGTTGAGGGTGAAGGTGTAAAACTCGTCATTAACCTTGCCCTTGTGGTGATTAACAGATTTATGTTTGATAAATAAGGAATAAAAACACGGCACGGTGGCATGATCCGGTACTATTTTCCAAAACCAGTGTATTATTCCTCATATACTACAGCGATTTTCAATTCTATGCAATTTATTTGTATAGCGCTTTTAACAATGGACGTTGTCTTAAAGCAGCTTTACAGAAGTAGAGAAACAGAGATGCTGACACTTCACACTCCTTCCATAAATAAACATTAAACAAACATCCTCTTACAGGAAACTTCACCAGATCTCAAGTTCTCTTCTTTGTTAAGCAACATGTTATTTATTTATTTATTTATTATTCTCAAAGCAGCTTCTATGCAAATCCTTGTGAAGATGTGGTTACAATAGAAACAATAAGGTATTACTGCACTACTCCGGGTTGGGAACTTTTTAGGATGTCAAGCGCATTCAAGTCACTTTGGTCAGAGCAAGATGGAAGTAAACCTTCTCTTAGGTAAACTAACTACAAGAGAAAATACAGCATGCTTTTATTAAAACTTCTAGAAACTGACGAACAAAGTATGCACATCAGGTGTGTTATGCCCCCCCCCCCGTTTTTAATCAATTTATGGAGCCGCTGTAAATTTTATAGTTGCGTACTAGATCGTAATCAAACCGTTTCTCACCTTTTAGTGAACCAATTTGCTTGTCTTTCAATAACTTTGCTGCATAAGATGAGGAAACATTCAATTTCAACAAATCAACCCCAGACTTCACCATCACTCTGCTGTCAGTGTTTAATCTATATATGAATATAGCGAAAAATTCATATCCGAGTTATAATTTGCCCAGTGCATTAGACTTATAATTTTGTTGTTTAGTATCTGATTCAGCAGTGGACGACCTTCTGAATGCCCTCTTGACCCACCAGTAAAAATTAAGCTAATGATACAAAAATGGAAGCCAACAGCAAGCAGAGGAACTGCCTTGAGTGGACAATTATGACCCAAATCCTTTAAAAAGCAGCGTGTGGAAGTATTTGGGATTCTACACCATAGATAGCAAAGTTACGACTTTGTCCACAACAACAAATCTTCGGGTTACCTAATTACTTATGATATCGGCAAAAGTTTTGGAACACCCCTCCAAATCAGTGAATTCAGGTGTTGTTTTTCAGGGATTAGTTCTAGTGAAAAGGAACTCTCTATCCTTCAGCATACCAAAACATTTCATGCTCCCAACTTTGTGGGAACAGTTTGGGGATGACCCCTTCCTGTTCCAACATGACTACACACCAGTACACAAAGCAAGGTCCATAAAGACATGGATGAGTGAGTTTGTTGTGGAGGAACTTTAGTCTCTTTAGGATGGATTAGAGTGGAGACTGCTAGCCAGACCTTCTCGTCCAACATCAGTGCTTGACTTCACAAATGTGCCTCTAGAGGAATGGTTGTAGAGGAATCTAGTTGAAGCTGTTATAGCTGCAAAGGGTGGGACAACTCCATATTACATTCATGTGCATGTAAAGGCAGAGGCCAAGGCCAACCCCTGAATTCAATGATTTGCAGGGGTGTCCCAAAACTTTTGGCAACATCGTGTATCACCACAACGAGGAAGCAGAAAGTCGGACAGAGGCGCAGACTAGCAGAGCGGCGCCAAGCGAACAACCTGGTATGACTGCATATTATTCAACGACGTTGTATGGGGTGTTAATAAAATACTGAAAAGAATGTTTTTTGTTGTGGTGGCCTTTTGAGGGGAGGCGTGGGGCGAATATATGTTTGGACATATTCGAACAAATTGTGCGACATTAAAAATTTGTTCGAACTTTAAAAAGTGACCGCCCTACATCATCATTCATTTCATCTTCTTTTTTTTTTACTCACACACCCCATAACACTAGAAACTTTAAGCTCACGGATTATCAACTTTAATTAATTTCCACTTAATGTAGTGGCCATCACAAGCGTTCAACTCATAAATCCGACATGTCTAGGACGCACCATTAGGACAAGCGTATTAATACAATCGTGTGATTTACCTTTCAGCCAGAACTACTTTCAGAGAAACTTCCTACTTTTCTTCTGTCATAAAATGCAATCTTTCAGTAAGGTTTGAATGTTGAATGCTCAGCAAATACAATAAAAAAAAAAGAAGAAAAAAAATCTGTCCAATCCCCAAGCATACAGAATCTCAACTTTAATCAATTAATTACGACTTAATGAGCGTTCATCTCGTAAATCCTACATATCCAGAAAGCACCGTTAGCGCAAGCGTATTAATACAAGCGAGTGAGTTGCCTGACAGCCGGAACTACTTTCAATGAAACTAACTGACACAGTCTGTCCAATCAGAGACGACCTTCACAGCACTTATAGAGCGTTATACACATTCTGTAATATTACAGACAACAAAAACACTACCTATATGTTTTAATAGTTTGTTTTCTATTATAACGCAAAGCTAATGAGTTTGAGACTTTAATTTTACTCTCAGAGCTTATCATTTGTAAACAAAACACAATTAAGCAGCCAAGCTAGGACAAACGTCCCTTAGCTGTATTTGATATAACCGAGAGGCTTTATATATATGTACATGTAAAGACTCTTTAAATACTCACAGTGTCATTTAGATGAGATTGTTATCTTGGCTAAAGCCACTATAAACTTAGCTTAGCACACATATCTATCATTTATTTACCTTTGAAGTTTTTAATCACCAGTTTCTTCGAGGTGCCGGATTTCGAGCTCGGGGTTTTAGTGACTCCGTTGCTGTTTTCAACCAGAGCTGAGAAATTCGCGCTCTTGCTCTGCCGTGACTCTTCTGCCATCATTTATAACTTTTATTTTATTTTATTGCACCCCCCCTTGCTGGCTAAAGCGACCTGTCAGTGCTTTTATTGCCTCTTTTCTCAGTTCTTCAGCGACACGCCGTGCAGACCCCCCTCGGTGTGTGTTTATAACATGAAAGCCGTTTGCTCACAAAGTTGAGCCAGAGAGGAACTACAGCCGAAGTTAGCCGGCTAGCCGAGTTAGCACGGCAGCTAAGGCGTGAAAAAACCCCAAACAAACGCCGTGAAACAGCGTGAATAATTATAAACAGTCCGCCCGATACAAACGTTCGAACCTTAGGTAGCGTTCTGGCTTAATATGTGACAGAGAGAGCACACGGGGGCGAGTAAACAGGGCACGACGTTCATAGTTAACTGGCTAATTTTCCCCCTCAAACACTACAACAAAATGGCCCGTCTAGCAGGGTTGCCAGGTCCGCACAAACGATTCTTTTTTTTTTTTTTTTTTTTTTAAACAAATTCACTCCACCTGACAACATGGACTGTAATGTTCAAAGTTCCTGTAAAATCAAAAGTTCTCAGAGGTTTTTCTGTTCTTCAAGTTTTGCATATGCTACCCCAAGATTGTCTATAAGCTAGCGCGCTACAAAACGGTAACGAAATCAACAGGTTTATGACATCAGAAATCAAAAGTTTTGATGACGTCATTCAGCACTTCAGGAGCTTAGCATCTTTTCTGTCTAATCCCTTTCACTATATGATTATTAATGTATACCATTCCTGTTACTTTTTCCCCTTTTCCTTTTCTTTCTCCAGTTTTTTCCTTTTATAAAATGTGAATGTCGTGTTTGTAATATTTCATTATGCTTTGAATGTTGAATTCTTAGTATATATATATATAATAATAATAATAATAATACAATATTTTCTGTCCAATCCCTGAGAAATGATCATTATAACCGTTCTCTAAAAGATGGTATATGTGTTTACCAGTGGCAGGTCGTGCATTTCACATCTAGGCCTTCACTGGTGTCCTTCCTGAATTAATCCACCTCTATACCATCATCATGACACCATGGCAATAGATACTAATCAACTGTTAAATAGCAAAGTAAAAAAGAAGTTAGTCTACAATATTTCACACCTCACAAGGAATAGTCCATTTTATTACGGTTACTTTTCTCAATAAAGACATTCTTGATGACGTATGCAGCAAACTGCAATCTCCAGAGGACGCAGCATCCGAAATGAGAGGCAGCGAATATAGAAACACTGTATAACAGTGCGTTGTGTCACAGGCTCTTGTAGTGAACATGAATAAAATTACATTACATATAGCAAAAAAAACAAATTAACACAATTCAGTCTCACAAGTCTCCTTTCACTGCAGCAAAAAAAATTAAAAATAAATAACCTACAGTCCACCCAGGGGATCTGGAATGAAGGCAAACTGTTTGTTTTGTGCAAAAGAAAACCCAAAAGCATAAATGGTTCTTTAAAAAGTCCGCCATGAAAATGCATTTGTAAGGATGTCCGTGACCAAATCGATTGATCATATTTCAAATCACTAGCTGAAATATGATTGGATAAATACTCTTATCATAAATATACACTACTGGAAGCAGCGCAACCAAGAGAAAAGCTATGAAATGTAGAGAATAGACTATTGGGAATAATTTAATACACAATCATGGAAAAATATATTAAATATATTAACATGCAAGGCAGAGATTCAGATCACTGCCGTTTAGGCCACCAGAGAAGGCCTTGCTGGTCCTGACGGTCTGTCTCTGGTTTTTACACACCTAAGCAAGATGTTCAGGTATGTCCTGGCCAGAAATGTTGCCAAATGCAAACCAAAATGTCATTTATTTTTACTAGAAATCCATAAATTCATGATGCTAATCATCAACTAAAAGAATGACAAATTGTCAGATCTATCTATCTATCTATCTATCTATCTATCTATCTTTAGGGGAACTTTAAATCTTATGTCACACTATACAATTGACTCAAGCTGTAATACAAGCAGACAGATGATCTAATACACACTGTTAAACTGTCTAGTAAAGCTGTAAATAAGGAGTAACACACTCCAAACTGTGCACTGATATGATTCCATGAAGATCTGGAGATTTTTGTTCCACTTAAACCGCACCCATTTGCCAACAATTACAATGTTAAAGTCATTAATGAATGAGTCTTTAAGCTTTTAAGAGTCTGTAGTTAACTTAATGTTGTGACATGTCTGAGAAACCTGTTAGTTCCTGTTCTCACTTGCATTATAGCTGCAGTAAACAGAAAAAAAATGCTTAGTCCATGCAGTTTTGATGATCCCTTACTGGTGTGCAGTCATGTTGGAACAGGAAGGGGTCATCCCCAAACTGTTCCCACAAAGTTGGGAGCATGCAATTGTCCAAATGTCTTTGTATGCAGAAGCATTAAGAGTTCCTTTCACTGGAACTATTGGGCAAAGTCCAACCCCTGAAAAACAACACCTGAATTGAATGATTTGGAGGGGTATCCCAAAACTTTTGGCAATATAGTGTATCTATTTTAAAAGTCATGTGTCCCCCTGGTGGTCCGAGCCTTTCACTGACCGTTTTAAAGGCCCTGTATGAAACACTCCCAACACGACTCATTAAAACTAAACCGTTCCATCTCAAAAGCCGCCTAATGCGCTAAATCAGTGGAGCTGGCAACCTGGCACATTCTCTTCTGAGACTGGTGCATGCTGGGAAATGTCCTCGATGTGCTTTGTTTACTGAGGGACAGTGCGATCAGCTGATTATTAACTACAGGACATGAATATAACGGAAAATTATTTATTAATGATAAAAAGTTTTGTAAATCTGACTGAAGTAACAACAACAACAATAACAACAATAATACATTATTATTATTATTATTATTATTATTATTATTATTATTATTATTATTATTATTATTATTAATAATAATAATAATAATAATTATTATTATTATTATTATTATTAATAATAATAATAATAATAATAATTATTATTATTATTTAATATAAATGATAAATAAATACATAAATTAATTACTTAATTAAGTAATTAATAAATTAATAACATTAATTTACATTTATTAATAATAATAATGATTATTTTCTCTGAATAAACTAATTATAATATACATATTGTTAATTCCTAGATTACACCTAGTTTATCTATTTATCTCTCTCTCTGTCTGTATAAACACTGTATATTATCTCTGATACTGTTGTACCTACAATGTACATAATGAACCCATTTTTGCGCAATTTATAATTACACTTAACACTTTATCTGCTGTAAATACAACTTGCACATACTTCTCTATGCAGATTCTGCCATAGCCTTATTAATGCACATATTTACATATTCATATGCACTTGTTCATTTGCACAATTTCTACTATTTGCACTTCTGGTAGATGCTAAACGCCATTTTGTTGCTATGTACCTATACTCTATCTATCTATCTATCTATCTATCTATCTATCTATCTATCTATCTATCTATCTGTCTGTCTGTCCGCCCATCTATCTATCTATCTATCTATCTATCTATCTATCTATCTATCTATCTATCTATCTATCTATCTATCTACTTAATAATATAGTGATATAAGAATTAGCCATAATTAATTTGATTAATTAGTTTATTTACTAGTATATTTATTCAAATACGTTATTGTATTCTTTTATTTCTGTTTGTTTGTTTGTTTGTTTGTTTGTTTATGTGTACAGTACATGTACTTGATCGTGAAAAAACTAACGCAAATCTGCGTTAGTGGAGTTTCCAGCCGGTGCAAACAGGAAGTGCTTCTGACAGTTTCCGGTGTTTTTGAACGCTCGTGCGCAGCTCGCAGCTCAGAGGCAGATGTGACAGTGTACATGTGATTCTTCTACAGTATCTGGGTATCTATTATTAATAATACACACACACACATATACACACCTAGTCCTGTTTTATTAGAGAGAGTTTGTCTGACGACGACACGCAGAATTAGTGCTAGCCTAGTTAGCGTGTAGGCTAAGTGTGCTAGCTAGCTAGCTGAGCCCATTAGCCGGATCAGTGCTGTTTGTTTACACTGAGCTCCGGTTCATGGGGTTATTAAAGTTCACTAGCTCTTTTACTGTTACTCTTTAATCATTTGATAGGGATAGAAAGAAAATTGCAGTGCACTTCCTTTCCTCTAAGATTAAATATTTAATTTTATTTCAGATTCAATCCCAGCACCAGAATGGCTCACATCACCATCAATCAGTATCTCCAGCAGGTTTGTTTGGCTTCTCGCTTTGTTGTGAACAACATTACTGAAATAAATCATTCACAACTGAAAGACTGTATGTTCTGTAACATTGTTTAGGTCCTGGAGGCCATTGAGAACAAGGAAGGAGGTTTCTGTGCAGAGCTCCTCTCTTTCAAACACCCACATGTAGCCAATCCTCGCCTGCAGGTTCGAAATCTGCTCTTCTGGTTTATTTATTTATTTTGAGTGTGTTCACTAACTGGTGTACCTGTGTGTGATGATAACTGTCGTTAAAATGTCATTATTCTGAATTGTTGAAAGGAATCGCCCTGAAAACCACTTGTAATAGAAGTTCAAGAGTAGTTCGGATTTTCTCAATACACACTATATTGCCAAAAGTTTTGGGACACCCCTCCAAATCATTGAATTCAGGGGTTGGGCTCAGCCTCTTAGTTCCACTGAAAGGAACTCTTAATGCTTCAGCATACCAAGACAATTTCATGCTCCCAACTTTGTGTGAACAGTTTGGGGATGACCCCTTCCTGTTCCAACATGACTACACACCAGTGCACCAAGTAAGGTCCATAAAGACATGGATGAGCGAGTTTGGTGTGGAGGAACTTCACAGAGTCCTGACCTCAACCTGATAGAACACCTTTGGGATGAATTAGATCAGAGACTGCGAGCCGTATCTTCTTGTCCTACATCAGTACCTGACCTCACAAATGTGCTTCTAGAGGAATGGTCAAAAATTCCCATAAACACACTCCTAAACCTTGTGAAAATCCTTCCCAGAAGAGTTGATGCTGTTACAGCTGCAAAGGGCGAGCCAACTCCATATTACGTTCATGTGCATGTAAAGGCAGACGTCCCATTTTTGGCCTGACTTGCAGTCTCCACTTTAATTCATCCAAAAGGTGTTCTATCAGGTTGAGGTCAGGACTCTGTGCAGGCCAGTCAAGTTCCTCCACACCAAACTCACTCATCCATGTCTTTATGGACCTTGCTTTGTGCACTGGTGCGCAGTCATGTTGGAACAGGAAGGGGTCATCCCCAAAGTTGGGAGCATGAAATTGTCCAAAATGTCTTGGTATGCTGAAGCATTAAGAGTTCCTTTTCACTGGAACTAAAAAGCCAAGCCCAAGCCCCTGAATTCAATGACTTGGAGGGGTGTACTAAAACTTTTGGAAATATAGTGTATGTGACAAGTTGTGTACAGTAATTTATAACTCTGTAGGTTTTAGGATGAAACAGACTTGAGAGAAAGTTTGACCTAAGCTGTTCAAACTTTTAGATAGGATCTGAAGCACTTAATGGTTTATTAATTCAGATATACAAAGTAGTTCCACTTCTGAGAGAATGAAAAATAACGAATGAACCACAGTGGGGCATTTGAAAGGGAAATAAACAAAGACTGTGTATGTGTGTGTGTGTATTACAGAAACACAAACCAAAGTGTTTAAGTAAGGAATAACACACTCCAGACCAGGCTGTTAAAGGAAGATAATTCAGCTGTGTTTAGTTTTCATATAACAGTGCAGTCTGGAGTGGGTTATTCTGCTTGTAACAAAGTGATTACAAAATTCACAATTCTAACATTTAAATTATTAATGAACGACGTGTCACACATTGTAGCAGGTCATAAATAGGTTTAATGACGTGGAACATCCGAGAGACAAAACCACTTTCTCTTATAGCTGCAATAAATAGTCACATTAACAGGCCCTCTTAGCTTCTTATGTTATACCTGTGTTGGAAAACAAGGTTATATCTCTGAGGGGTACAAGCACTGATGCTGGAGATTTCTTCTATAAACGCCAAGTAAACATCGCATATAAAACTTTAGTTTATCTATAAAAAGTCTTTTAAATCAGTTTATGTGGAGTATCACCTATGTAGATTGTAACTATAGGAAATACACACACACTGTATTTCTCCGTGATTTCCAATCTGTTCTTCAGATTCTTTCTGCTGATGAGTGGTTTATATCTTGGTCTCTATATTTCTGCTCTCAAAGTCTTTCTCAGAAGGTGGATTGTGGTACCTTTACCCTGCCCTGTGGAGGTTGTCAGTGATGTTACCCATTGTTGTTTTGGGGTTTTTCTTCACAGGAGATCTCATGATGTTTTGTACAACTGCTGTTGTTTTCCTTGGCCGAGCTGTACGATGTCTGCTTGTTTAGTAATTCAGTGGTTTCTTCCTTATTCAGGACTTTACAGGTTATTGTATTGGCTGTAGCCAGTGTTGTAGAGTGTCTTTTATCAGCTTCAATATGACTTGATTTTCTTTCATAGACAGCTCTCTGGTCTTCATCTAGGTTTGTTCTTTTGAACAACAGTTGTAGTCTTCCCCAGAGCTCTCACCAGGACTAGACATTCAGATCTGTTAACTGTTTAAATAATCAGTCTAACAGGAAAAATAAACCTATGGCAGTTATATATTCCAATATTTTTGATCACTCGAATCTGTGAGTTCAAACAAAAGGTGTCATGTTCTAAGTTTTTTTTTTTTTTTTTTTTAACACGTCTAGACGTAAATATCAGGGAGTAAAAGCTGTAATTCTGATCTCTTGTCTCATATTCATCTTTTTTTCTTTTCTTTTTTTTTTTTTTTAAATCTCAAAACTCAGATTTCTTCACTGTAAAGCAAAAACAACAGAACTGTTCCAGTACTTTCGGAGAAGACTGTTTATATAAACCTGTGATTTGCCTTGCGGTTCAAACAGCTACTAGAGATAACAAAAAAAAAATGAACCAGCTTCTGACCAGCGCTTGGGTATGAACAGATGTCAAAGGCCTCTGCCTGAGGAATGCAGCAGAACATTGTACAAAAAGATTTATTTCAGAGAAATGATGAAATAACAACAGAAGGAGAAAGCCCAACCTTAGATTTCTGTGCCAAAGGATTCTAGTTAAAAGTAAGCGTGAGTCTGTTCTTCAGGGATTAACAGTGATTCAAAACACATGGATTTGATCATTATTTGATTACTGATATGATTTGTTTAAGTTTTAAGGATATAATCTTTATCAAGAAACAACTGTTACTTTAAAAATGGTCCAATCTACATCCAGTCTTGTTTTGTGTCGACAGCTGTCCAGTCCAGAGGATAAATGTCAGCAGGTGCTGGAACCTCCTTATGATGAGATGGTTGCTGCACATTTGAGGTATGCTCAGGCTTTTTCATCTGTCTATCTTTGTGTGTGTATATATATATATATATATATATATATATACATACACACCAGCCATTTATTAAATTTTCAGTCTATTTATTAAGTACGCTTATGCCACCCCTTTTGTTCTGATCAGACTTTTATAACTGTAAAAATAAATTACAAATTTCCTCTTTGCTCCAATTAACACCACTTCTGTCACCATTTGACCTTATTTAATTATATGCACAAAGATCAGGCATAACATTATAAGCAGTTGAAGTGACAGGTGAAGTGAATAACAATGATTTATCTCCTCATCATGGCTCCTGTTAGTGGGTGGGATATATTAGGCAGCAAGTGAACATTTTGTCCTCAAAGTTGATGTTAGAAGCAGGAAAAATGGACAAGTGTAAGGATTTGAGTGAGTTTGACGAAGGGCCAAATTGTGATGGCTAGCATCTCCAAAACTGCAGCTCTTGTGGGGTGTTCCCAGTCTGCAGTGGTCAGTATCTATCAAAAGTGGTCCAAGGAAGGAACAGTGGTGAACCGGCGACAGGGTCATGGGCAGTCAAGACTCATTGATGGACGTGGGGAGAGAAGGCTGGCCCGTGTGATCCGATCCAACAGACGAGCTACTGTTGCTCAAATTGCTAAAGAAGTTAATGCTGGTTCTGATAGAAAGGTGTCCGAATACACCGTGCATGACGGGTCAGGGCTGTTTTGGCAGCAAAAGGGGGACCAACACAATATTAGGCAGGTGGTCATAATGTTATGCCTGATCTATCTATCTGTAAATATATAAATGTTTTTCATTTTTTAAAAAACATTTTTAGGGTTTCTGTGTCTGTACAAAGCATGTGATATGGATATGAGGTACATGTTGTTCAGTTTCTGATGGGTTTTCTGCTGCTTAGCATCTAGTCATAACAATTTAACATCACATTTCGCACTGTACACTTTTGGTGCCACAGTGTGGGGTTAATGCTGCACAAGCCGTATAAACCCCAGGTTTCATAAACCTGGGTAAAAAGCAGTGCTGACAAATGTTCTTCTAGTCAGGGTTAAATGCGGGGTTTAGAGTGTGATTGCCTGGGTTTCAGCACAGTGTGAAAAGCCCCAATAATTTATGTGTCCCCTCTCTCTCTCTCTCTCTCTCTCTCTCTTCTTCTCTCTCTCTCTCTCTCTCTCTCAGATGTACATATGCTGTGGCAAACCATGACTTTGTGGAGGCGTACAAATGCCAGACAGTGGTGGTGCAATATCCTTTCTTGGAAGTATAAATAAGCTCTCGTGTGTAGCATATGTAAGAGGATGTGTGAAATGTTCACAGGTCATATCGATGCTTCTCTAATCACAAGCCCGGCTCTTAACCTTAACCTTATCGTACATCATTTCTGAAAGCTTTTCAAGCTCACAAAGAAGAAAACTGGTAAGATTTCACTGCCGTCTGTTCATGCGTGCAAAACACCCTCAAACAGCATTATCTAGATCTCGATCAGTGTCTGGATGAGTGGTTTTGATTATAACTCTGGTTTGTCTTTCAGGGCTTTGTCTATGATGTTTGCTGTTACACTTGATCTCCGAATATTTGCCAACAATGTAAGCGAATTAATCCACAAGATCTGAGAGAGGGTTATTTCTCAGAGATTGTTACTATGGTTACGGTGGTTCTAGGCTAGAAGAGATGAGCGCTGAATCCGGTCCTGTCCCAAACTCTGCACTCATCATCCATGTATGCAGTAAATGTAGTGAAAATGTCTATTACATAAGACTTTAAATTGAATAGAGCTCATTTGGGGCACAGTGTTCATTTACTGGTCCACACAGTTCACCGCTCCACCAACATTACAGTACTTTCTTTAATTTGTAGACAGTGACTTTCAGGGAAGGGGTGGCCCAGTGTTTAAGGAGCCGGGTTACATGTATGCCATTTTACAGACACCCTTATCCAGAGTGACTTACATTTATCTTGTTTATACAACTGAGGCCCTAGCAGTGGCAGCTTGCACAACCTTCCAATCAGTAGTCGAACACCTGAACCTGAAGTTATCACTGAGCAGAGGATTGGGGTTTCATGAAAGAAAGAAAAAACAATACTGGAGGGACTGATAAAATCATCCAGTGATCAAATCAAGAAATGTTGGTCTTCATATCAAATACGTCAGGCTTTTGAGGTTCACAGGTCGCTGTGGTTTAAGTGATGTGGCTAAGAGGTGTTTCTTGCTTGTGTTTGAAGGCAGAGCAGCAGCTACAGAAGAAGGGCAAGGGAAAGGTCGGAGACATGCTGGAGAAGGCAGCAGAGCAGCTCATGAGTTGCTTCCGAGTGTGTGCCAGCGACAAGTTAGTATACACACACGCATACACATACACACTGTACTCATACATGCATACTGGTGTGTTTGCATGATCCAGTACTGTGTGGAGTGACATCATGTTTTTCTGTCCTATCAGTCGTGCAGGTATTGAAGACTCCAAGAAGTGGGGGATGCTGTTTCTCGTCAATCAGCTGTTCAAGATTTATTTTAAGGTAAAAACACTGGGACGTTGGGAGTGCCACAGTTAGCTGCCTAGTTCAGTAATCAGGGCACTGATCAGAGTCAGCCATTTTAAGGTCTCTCTCTCTCTCTCTCTCTCCCTCACACATTCACTTGCAAAATCCCTCCTGTGAACTGGAACGCTTGTTAGTAGTGGATGTGGTAGCTTAGTGGTTAAAGTGTTAGACTACTGTTCAGAAGGTTGAGAGTTTGAATCCGAGGTCCACCAAGCTGCCATTGCCACTGGGCCCCTGAGCAAGGCCCTTAACCCTCATTGGCTTAGTTATGTATATATAACTAAGCCAATGAGGGTTAAGGGTTATATATATATATATATACATACATACATACATACATACATACATACATAGAACATTAATAAAATTGCTAAACGCCAGCGGTGAGGTTTTACAACACGAGTGTGTAGTCATATCACCGGAAATAAAATCATCAGTGTACCACGATGTAGTGAGCCAGGGTCCTGAACTCCTGGACACAATATACTGATTTATCACCTAGTGAACTGATTGAGGCACATCCAGATTCAAGCACTATGATATTATCAGTGTCCAGCACTAGCTGTGGGCGTTATTACTTATTTTTATAGATTAAAGGGGTTATTGATAATCCAAAAAAAAAAAAAAAAAAGGTGCGTTTACATGGACACTTGTAATCCGATCGTAACAGGACTAGAAGCACAATCAGATTAAAAAAGTATAACAATCTGATTACTTTATACCGCGTTCATGTAAAAGCTGCGATCGGATTCGTCAATCTGATTGAATTCAGTCCGATCTGATTAAAAAGTGTCCATGTAAACGCACCTAATGACAGTTGTAATATAATGCTATTGACTATGCAAGACTTCATTGAGTCACAGCGAGTATTGTAGCCAATCAGAGATCTTGTGTGTGTATGTGGGGGAAAAACCATGGTGTTTAAGTTTGTAAGAATTACGTTTACATATATGGTATTTGGCAGATGCCCTTCTCTAGCGAGACGTACGTTTATCTCTATAATACAAAAATAGACTTGAGGTTTAAGGAACTTACTCAAGGCCTCAGCAGAGGCAGCTTGGCAGTGGTGGGATTTTCAGCATCAGTAGTCCAACCTCTTAAACACGGAGCTTCCACTTTCCGCTCAATACTGCTTTCACAGTGGACGTAAATATATTAATATGTCATTTAAAATGTTCATCATCAAGACACACGCTCAGTGGGACGTGTACAGAGCAGGGATAGGGGATGGATTGTTGTAGTGAGGGCCCAAAATGTGGTGCAATGCCTCTGTTTCAGGTAGAAAATCGGGATAAAATCTCAACTGTGTTTTGTTTGAAGCTAACTGCGATGAGGTATATTTTCTTCCTCTAAAATGTTATAGTGAGTCAAATATAGAGACTTTAGTGTCGTTGTATATGAGAGAGATGGCATCTCCCAGCAAACAGCAAGCACATTCAAACATAAGCCTTATAAGAGGAATTAAAATTTAGGATTTAGAAATGAAAGAATGAAGAATAAATAAAGGAGTACCCTGCCTGGGTGATTGAAATGTATATTGAGATGTATAAATTGCACGTAAAGCCATTAGAGACGTGTACATATAAAGTGTTCTGTAGTGTGGATTTATAAGAGCAGTAAAGGGTAGGCTTAGCTAAGGAAAAAGTTTTGTTTCTGTTTTACTTAAAATTAATATTAGTAGACACTGGAGGAGTTCACACACACACACACACATCTTTATTCAGTGTTAAATGAAAGTCTTTTTTCCTAGAATAGTAAAAGTCTGAATCATCCCCCTCTGTGTCTGAATCATCTCAGTTTTTCTTTTGATCGCACAGTCATCACAACCTGCAGGTGGAAATGTATAATCAGGTTGAGGGCAGATGGTGGCTGGAGGATCTTCAGTGGGTTTTTCACACCACTGTTTTGTTGGTGCTTCGTTACCAGAAACGTAATTGAAATTTTTTCCTGATGGTTTGTGTTCATGTGTTGCTGTTGTGTGTCCTCAGATCAATAAGTTGCATCTGTGTAAGCCTCTTATCCGAGCCATCGACAGCTCCAACCTGAAGGACGACTACAGCATGGCGCAACGAGTGACCTACAAGTACTACGTGGGCCGCAAAGCCATGTTCGACAGCGACTTTAAACTGGGTCGGCTCTCAGATATCAGTTTGTTTTAAACAAAGAACGACAGTCCATCATGTCTTTTACATACACAGTAGATGCTGAATTTTGATCCATATTTGTGTCTTGACAGCGGAAGAGTACCTGTCCTTCTCCTTCCAGCACAGCCATCGCTCCTGCCAGAGGAACAAGCGCCTCATTCTCATCTACCTGCTGCCCGTGAAGATGTTGCTGGTAAGTGTGGTCCGGCTCTGAGGAACGTTTTAGGATTCGTTTGCAGGAAAAATATCCGCTTGTGTTATATTACATTTCTTACATACCCCAATCGTGACATGAATAAGACTGATTATCTCCTCATCATGGCTCCTGTTAGTGGGTGGGATATATTAGACAGCAAGTGAACATTTTGTCCTCAAAGTTGATGTTAGAAGCAGGAAAAATGGACAAGTGTAAGGATTTGAGCGAGTTTGACCAAAAGGGCCAAATTGTGATGGCTAGACCACTGGATCAGAGCATCTCCAAAACTGCAGCTCTTGTGGGGTGTTCCCGGTCTGCAGTGGTCAGTATCTATCAAAAGTGGTGAACCGGTGACAGGGTCATAGGCGGTCAAGACTCATTGATGGACGTGGGGAGTGAAGGCTGGCCCGTGTGATCCGATCCAACAGACGAGCTACTGTTGCTCAAATTGCTAAAGAAGTTAATGTTGGTTTTGATAGAAAGGTGTCAGAATACACAGTGCAGGACGGGTCAGGCAGCAAAAAAGGGGGACCAGCACAATATTAGGCAGGTGGTCATAATGTTATGTCTGGTCAGTGTAAGCTTGCTTCATTGCTCAATATTCATTCTTATTTACTGAAATCAGTGTAGATATTTGTGAACTTTTCACACAGTGTCCTTTTCTGTTTGGTTTCGGTTCTCGCTAGGAACAGCAGTGATTTTTCTCCTTCACGTCACTCAGATTGTTGGAAATAAGTGGGTGTTTCTGGTCTGTCTTGGTCTGCAGGTGCTACTTAGCATGGTGAAAATAAGATGACTAGACTTTATGCCACAAATAACTTGGTTTTGGTTCACACACTGGTTAAAGTGTAAATGTGGGTTTGATGTGTTATTTTTGAAAAATTATTTTCCTTCACAAAGGATCTGAAAGTCCAACTGGAAAATCTAAGCCACTATTGAACATATAATAGGCAAGTATGATGTCCCCAAATACAAAGACAGACAACGCAGCATATTTTTCTTTTTTCGAGTAATGGTGTGGGAGTGTGTAGCGTAGAATAAAATCTGTAGTGTGTCTATATATGTATACCAATCAGCCATAACGTATAAAACACCTGTCTAGGTCCTCTTGTCCCTCTAAAACAGCCCTGACCCATCGATGCATGGACTCCACAAGACTTCTGAAGGTGTTCTGTTGTATCTGGCAACAAGACATTAGCAGTAGATCCTTAAGGCCTTCAGGCTTATTTGTCCAGCGCCTCCCACAGATGCTTAATCAGATTGAGATCTGGGATATTTGGAGACCAATTCACCACTTTGAACTCAAGGTCATGTTCCTCAACCCATTTTTGCAGTGTTTCAGGGCATGTTATCCTGCTGAAAGGAGGTCACTGTGAGTAGGGAATACTGTTATGAAGGTGTGTTCTTGGTCTGTAACAATGTTAAGGTCGGTGATACGTGTCAAAGTAACAGCCACGTGAACATCGGACCCGAAGTTTCCCAACGAAACATCACCCAGAGCATCACACTGCCTCAGCCGGCTTTTCGTCTTCCTACAGTGTATCCTGGTGTCATCTTTTCCCGAGGGCTGTGATACACACACACCTGGCTGTCCACACAATGCAAAACAATTGTGATTCGATTGCTCCATTCGATTGGTCAATTGCTCATGTGTACTCTGTAGATGGTTATGGCAGTGGACAAGCGTCTGACCAGTCTGCAGCTGTGCAGCCCCATACACAGCAAGCTATTATACACTGTATATTCTGACACCTTTCTATCATAAACAGCATTAACATTTTCAGCAATTTGTGCCACAGTAACTCTTCTGTTGGATCAGATCGGGGCTTTTGCTCCCCAAGGACATCAGTGAGCCTTGGACATCCATGAGCCATTCGCAGGTTCACTGGTTGTCCTTCCATGGACCTTGTTTGGCATGTACTAAACACTGCATACTGGGAACACCACACAAGACCTGCTGTTTTCACTTCACCTGTCAGTGGTTTTAATGTTATGGCTGAACGGTGTTTATAAAATCTCTCAGTGTACTGCTGTTGAGGTGCTAAGACACAATAATTGTTCTCCTTGTGCTACACGTAACCGTAACGTAACGTAAAACGCACAAGTCTCGAAATCTTCCATTGCTGCTGATACCAAACTTATGATCTGTTGCCATTCTGTATTCACAGGGCCACATGCCAACAAACCAGCTGCTTAAGAAGTACGATCTCCTGCAGTTTGCAGATGTGACTAAGGCAGTGAGGTCTGTTTTCCCCCTCTATGCTGTTTAAAATAGATTTTAGCTCACAAATGAAACAGTGCTATTATAGGTGGTGATGATCTCTGGCTTTGTTTTCATCCTCTTTTAGTGAGGGTAACCTTTTGTTGTTGAACGAGGCTCTTGCCAAACATGAGACCTTCTTCATCCGCTGCGGGATCTTCCTCATCCTGGAGAAGCTGAAAATCATCACCTACAGGAACCTTTTCAAGAAAGTGTGAGTTTACTCCAAAGTGTGAAAATCTTTGCTAGAATTGGGTCTGATAACAGTGGGTATTAATAATATCACTCAATTAACTTTGACTGCTTTTATATTCATAGACCTAATTAAGATAAGGAAAATAAAATACCAAACACTCTTATATCTAATGTCCCTCTTAGAGCATTAGAGCTTAGTGCTTCATCAAACTAAGCTTCACAAGGCTCTAAGCTAGGTTTTAATAATAGAAACACCTTGCAGTTTTATTTGTGTAGTGCTTTAACAATATTGTCAGAAAGCATTCAGAATAAAACAATAAAATTTATCCCTAATGAGCAAGCCAGAGGTGATGGTTGTGAGGAAAAACTCCCTGAGATGATGTTGAGGAAGGAACCTCGAGAGGAACCAGACTCAAAAGGGATCCAGGTGGCACTAGAGAGTGTGATTATAAATCATTTCCCTTCTATACCTGTATACAGCACTAGTGAAAGCAGGAAGTTTAGAAGACACAACACCCATATGGCCGGTGTAAATGTTGTGCATGTTATATTTATTACACCAGCACAGGATAGAAATAGCCAGAAAGCCATGCATGATGTAATGAAAAAGATATGGTTAGAGGAGAGTCGACAAAATGTGTCAAAGATTATGGATTGGTGTGGGGGTGGTAGTGAGATCCTGACTCGCAACGTGGCAAAAAAAAGAGTCAGACTCAATTTAATATAAAGTGACAGATTTTACTGACCAGACATGACTCAGGACCCAAGGCTCTGTCTGACTTTAAATAATGAGCCTCATAGACAGTTTTGCCAGATGTTCAATCTAAAACCTGTGCGCAAAAGTTACTTGGAGCAGTTTCTTGGTTCTCTGTAATGAATATACCCCAATTTGTATGATCATAAAGGTTAAAACATTGAACTCCACTAGAATAACGCATCTGTTGTTTGATCATTCGCACATCTGGCTAGCTAGGTAACAGAAATGAGTACGTGTAATCCACATTCTCATGATTTTTCAGCATTTTGTAAGCTTTTTTGTAGACAGACGTGCCTCTTATGGACAGGGAATGTAATGCTGGTGGACAAGTGAAGGGTCAGTTTAACATAAGGTTTAAAAATAGTAGGCTGAGTTTATTCCAATACAAGGACATCAGCAGAAACAGACTATGCCTGGACAGTGCTGGCAGAGCTTAACATCCCATTTCAGGAATAACAATGCAGGGATTTCGGCTCATGTGATTGGACAGTGCAAATTTAGAAACATCTGGATACATGAATAGTCTAAGTTACATGCATTCCATTGACCTCAGGCTAAATCACAAGAACTGTGTGTGTGGTCACAAAGTCATCACAAGGTCTGCCAACATGATAATTGGATTTTATGCTGAAGTACAAAAGATCAATCTGGGGAAAGATATCAGCAGAATATGATTTATTATTCATGATCATCAAACATTATTATTTTGAAAGTTTACCTTGCTATTTCACGACCCCACCCGGTATGACGTTGTAATACTCGCATGCAAGCTGACCGACTCATTCACGTTACCGCTAAATTGGAAAGCAGACAATAGTATGGAAAGAAAAAGCTGTGAATCATTTTTTCTTTGTGGCACGGTGCATTATCCTGCTGAAAGAGGCCAGAGCCATCAGGGAATACCATTTCAATGAAAGAGTGTATATGGTCTGCAACAATGCAAAGGTAGGTGGTACGTGTCAAAGTAACATCCAATGTGATTCATCAGACCTGGCCACCTTCTTCCTTGGCTCTGTGGTCCAGTTCTAATGCTCATGTGCCCATTGTTGGTGCTTTCGGTGGTGCAGCATGGACACCCTGACTGGTCTGCGGCTATGCAGCTCCATACGCAATCTGATTATTTTCTTTAGGCTATTGGTATTTCATTCCCATGAGTAGGTTATGAAGGTAATAAACTGGTATATGGAGTTAACTGGAGTTTGGCCAGCAAGTCAATCCACATTTCTCCCTCTTTCTAGGTATCATTTATTAAAGACTCACCAACTTCCATTAGGTGCTTTCCTGGTTGCACTGAAGATGATGCAGATGGAAGATGTGGACATTGATGAAGTTCAGTGCATCCTGGCCAATCTCATATACATGGTAAGATAGTCATGTACGAGTTTTGGGAGTCATTTATGAGAACTGTAATCATTTAAATAATCCTAGAGCTAATTATTAGCTGCGTTTGTTTAGGCAAATGGTTCTATTTTCAACCTTTCTATCTGTTGGGGCAGTGTATAAAACCCCAGGATCGCCCATGTGCATGTATAAAATATACGTTTAAGTGTAATGTCATATTTATAATTTAATTTAAACTCTGGTATACTTTGGTAGGCAGCTAAAATAACCAACACTGTCAGTGTCTAACAGCTAACTGCTTTCACTGCATCTACAATCTGATGCTAGCTGTATTTGACACTGATTTGATACCCTGTACTGACTGAGTGGCTCAGTTGGCAGATTTAGGTCCTGGCTCAGCGCTCCATTCCCCTTTAAATGCTTGAACAACTTGGAAGCAGCATGGCTCAGCTTAGATAAGCAATCTGCTGTGCTTGATGTGTGCAAATCAGCCCTGCCCTATGTGCCAAAAGCCATTGACGAGCAAGTGTCAGTTTTGGAATCGTGAAGCCTATGCTTGAAAAGTTTACTTAAAGAAATTACCTTTCTACTAGCAATCCTAGCACTTTAGCTAGTAAAGTGAGGGAGGGGAAGTGCCTGCTTTGATGATGGACTTGCTTGGCTTTAGTGGCCAGATGATTCTGGAGTGAATCCAGGTTTTCCACCGAAGATTATATCACTCTTCTTTGTGACTCAGTCTACTGAGCGAGAACAGGATGTTCCATATTTCTCAATCCCTGAACTGGGGTTAAGATCCTTTTAACAAGCACACATCTATCACCATCATCAGGATGATGGCCATCTCAGGGTGTCCTACTTCAAAAACTCCACACTGCTGCTAGCTGTACACTATGTACTATCCTGAGATGTATTGTGAGTGTACTGGGTATCACTGAGCACTTTTCATGGCAGCCCTGTTCCTCATGCCAGGGCTGGCAGACATCATCTAGGTTTAATATGCTGCCTCTGGTGGTTAGAGAATACTTGCTGCTTATGTATATGAAGAAAATTTGTAGATGATCATCAAGAAGTTTCAGATTCATGTTGACCCACAAAGCTAACAGTGTCTTGTGTAATTGTGTCTCACACACAGGGTCACATCAAGGGCTATATTTCACACCAGCACCAGAAGTTGGTCGTCAGTAAGCAAAACCCTTTCCCACCCTTGTCTTCTGTATCTTAAACTACAGCTGCCCATAAAGGACCTGAAAACTACAACCTCATCTGCGCTGACTCCTGTTGCATTGACACCAAATAGTTATACAGTAGTTCCAGGTCTCCCCAAAGTGTAATTCCTGGCCAGCGACAAAGTAAAGTGAATATTTGGAACAGTAATTCACCACATTTAACGTGATTTTAAATGCTAAGCAGTTTATTTTGAAATAGAATAGGACTTATCCCTGTTTGTGATGGAACAGAAGATCCTAATTAAACTGCATCGAAATATTCAAGTGAAAAATCCGGCCTTCTGTGCTGCTGTAAGATTCAGCGATTTCTCAGCAGGCTTTCTGTTATTTTTGATTATTTTTTTATTCACTGTGTAAAATAAACTGTTTTTGTACAATTTTACATGATTATGGTGTACTTAAGGCATTGCATGATCAGAGGAAGTCTTTCAAATGTGCATTTTAACACAGAATGAAACCACAGGTTCATTCTAATAGTAGGTTCATTGCTGAAATCTTGTAAAAATAGCATCCTGGAGACTAAACTTCTGCCTGAATGTGTCATGTTTGGACTGCCTCGCTGCTCACTAGGAGTCTGCGGATCCACGGCAGATATCTGGAAACTTTGGTGAAGACGAGTCCCTGACTGCAGTCACTTTGGGACAGGAACAATCCAGTTAGGAAAGCTGTATTTCCTTCCACTGTAGCCACCGGAGATCCAGATGCAAGATCACACTCGTTCTTCTTGTGTTGTGATCGTTTCTGTACAGTACCTTCAGCCTCTCGGTCCTCCATACAGAACATCTTATTGGTCAATGAGAAGCTCAGGTTGAGTTTGGAATGGCAGACGTCCAGTGGGAGGTAAGAAGGTTTGTTGGCTCCACCCACTATCACGCCCTCTTTACCACTTTTCATCAAGATGTTTTCACTGAAGTCCTTCTCCGGGAGGCAGAGTTGGATGGCACCCAAACCCAGAGAGATTGGCTCCTTAAGCTCCAAGAATGCCAAGTCATCATCAGGTCTGCCTCTCACATACTTGCTATGAAGAGTCTCTTTGCTCAATTGAGACAGATTTACTGTTTTATTTGAGGGACCTATAGGGGAAAAAAAAACAAATTAGAATGTTAGTAGCCTGTTATCCAGGAGATATAACACATCATTACATAGTTGAAGGCTGATGCTCACCAATGACTAAGGAAAGATCTTTGCCTGTTGTCATGCATGCAGCTGTTGTAAGTATAGACCTCTTTCCAAGGATCACGCCCTGACAGATTACATCACCACCAACATCCACAAATGTCACCTACCCAACAGCAAGGTGTATCTATTTATACCTGGTTCATGATCAGCATTACATTCTCTTGTATATACAGAAATTACTGTGCTCAGGGTGAATCAACTTGTGGTATAATCTTGAAGACATTTCTTTAATCCTTCAAGGAGATTCACGATGGCAAATTTACCAACAGGGATTATATACAAACCTCATAGTGCTCACCTGCCATGGACATTTTCCTTGTGGGCAGATGGTGTCATTCTGATCCATATTCCCCTTGTTAGCGTCTTCAGATAAGCCCCTGAGATGCCCACATGGGTCCTGAGCTAAGAGAATGGTAAATATTATATAGTTGGGAAACAATGACTACATCTCTGTCTATCTGTGAAAAAAAACTAAAAAGTCAGCCTCATTGTTGTGCCCTGATACTCAGAAGAGATTGTTTCACAAACCCTGAGGAATACAGCTCTTGCCATCGGTGTGAAGGTTATAGCCTCTGGCGCAGAAGCATCGGTATGCTTCAGGTAAGGGTCTGCAGTAGTGTTCACAAACCTGAGGGCCTCCAGAAGGGCATTCGGAAACATCTGCATAAAGGTGATTATTCACTAATCATGAACACTGTACTTTAGTATAAACAAGAGGACCATGGTGTAGTCAAATCATTATTATACTTCTACACACTCCAGCAGTGACAAACGTTACCCGTTTCACAGTCCTGTCCCGTGTACGTGTTGGTGCACTTGCAGCTATATCCTCCTATCTTGTCTTTACAGATGCCGCCATGTTGACAAGGATTAGGTTTACACTGATCTCCATCTGTGTTAAAGCAAATAATGTCACTATGATGAGGAGAACTTTTAATAAATCATTAAAGTCAGGAGAAAGGAGAAAGGCTCACCGTAGTATTTGGTCCAGAACTCTTCCTTGGAAGGCAAAAGACACAGTATTGGACAAAATGGGATATGTTTAAAAATATCTATGATATAAAAATGTATATTAGTACATAATAAATACTTCTCAGATTCATTTAGAAACTCAATTACTAATTATAGTTCTTTAAGAGGTTGCAGGATCAAGTGACTCATGCTGTTAGTGAAATGTGTAATAATGTACTTAACATGGAATATCATTGTTTCCGTACCTCGTACCCAATTATGTCAATTTCTGAGAAAGCGAGTTTCTAGTGTCTTGGCTTACTGTTTTCTGATCGTCCTCGAAGACCTCTCTGGCCTCCTCTTTGCTGCATCTTTCCTCATGACACTCTCTTTCCAAATTGCCCTTTAGAATTTCCTCCACTAAAAACATATTGGCACGTTTAGGTCGCAGAAATATGGCCTTGGCTTGTGGAGCATTTCGGAAAACTTGATGAAAAGTAGAAAATAGGTGGTAGTTAGCAACGAGAGATCCTGAGCACATTAAATGTTGAAGATTAGAATACCACAAATAGATAATAAATATAAGTATAATATAATATACGTAATAATAAGTATTATCAGTGCAGTTCAAGTCTGAAATGAATACTCTGTGCTAATCGTTTTAATATAGCGTTTATCGTGCAAAAACATTTGTTTATTCTTATTTAAAAAAAGCTTGTTTACCTGTTTGGTCAGCGGTGGTCAGCAGGTAGTAGCTGTGCAGTGTGATATAGAAGAAACTCCATAACTGCAACTCCATCACAATTGAATAAAAGCTCGAATGCTTGATTACTTGACGGATTTTCTCTTTTTGCCTTGATCTCTGCTCTGTTGGCCACGTTTGCTGCGTGTCACAGACCCCCCCCCCACTCCCGACCCCCACCCGGAATATTTTCCCGTAACAAGAACTCAAGGTCTAATACAAGCATGCACTAACACACGACTATGGTTCAAGAGTCACTTCACCGTTAGTGTCAAGTCGGACAGTCCGAATTTCACAAGTTGTAGTAATATAACAAGATAAATTCTTTCAGACATAGAACTCTGTAGAATTTTTAAGCTGGACTTAGTGAACTAAAGTAGTTGAAGAAATGTGCTGCAAACATACGAACAGGGTTGAACATTTATTCATCTGAAAGTTTAAAAGAACAAACAGTAAAAGGACTCTAATCTGCAAACAACAGAGCAAACAGAATGTCCCAGAGTAGCCCAAAGGTTAGGTTTGGACTTTAAAACCTCATGTTGTTCTCTCGAGTGGTGTTTAACTGCAGGTTTTAGCATTTTCAAGCCCTAACACACCCACTTAAGCTCAAGAATGGCTATTAATTCAGTGAAATGTACCAACGTCAACCTGAAACGTCCCTTGACAAAATGAAGAATAAACAAAATTACAACTTAAAAATGACAGACAACATGATGAGGTGATGAATATATGGAACCTTTATTGAAATGTAGTTTAGTTCCAGTCGTTTTGTGTTGCATTTCCGCATCTCTGTTCCTTCTATTCCCTGTTGGTTGCACTCTCGGCTGTGACCACCTCCATGACGCTGTCGATCCACTTGAGGTACTTGGAGACCTGCGTGTAGATGCCGTACTTGTCATCGCGAGCACAGCCCTCACCCCAGCTTACCACACCCGTCACAAACCAGGTGTTTTTGTATCTGGTGACATGCGGGCCACCGCTGTCACCCTGACATGCATCCTTGTTCACTCTGTCGTATCCGGCACAGAACATGCGAGGGCTGATGTTGAACTTGGTGGACTCCCTGCAGATGGAGCGGTCGACATAGGGCACTGTGAGCCTCTGCAGGGTGGTGGCTTGCATTCCGCCTTCTTGGAGACGGCCGAATCCACTCACCATGCCCTCATCTTGTTGCATAAGCACACGCTCTGCGAAGTCACGCTCGGGGAGGCATGCAGGGAGGATGTACTTGGTGAAGGTAATGGGCTTGACGAGCTTGATGAGGGCAATGTCGTTGTGGTAGGTCTCAGGCTGATAGTTTGTATGCACCAGCACCTGTTCAACTTCATGTATTGCTTCTCGCCCTTCCCAGGACATAGTGTATGTTTCACCTGTTTTATTTTATAACAGAAAACAGTTTATTCTGCATAAGCCCACCTCAAGCAAGTCCACCATGCTATCAAATCAAATCAAATTGATTATGTAATAGATTATTTTGGCCCTTCATGAAACATACTTGAACATATTTTCTATAAATGTCAAGCCTTTTTATTTTTATTTTTACCTAGAATAACTTTGATGGAGCGAGACAGCTTCATGCAGTGAGCTGCAGACAGAATGAAGTACTCGTTCAGAATGGTCCCTCCACAGAAGCCGATCTTGTCCTCATTTATAAGCAGTGCCTAGAGAAGAGACGGCCACGCCTTGTTTGAGAACTTTTTAAAGACATTTAAATACATATGCTGTGCTACAAGAAGCATATAAGATCAGCCTAGGAGCTCCTGAACGTTGTTCTGAACACACTTCCTTCAAAATCTCATCAGGAGGGCGTACCCTCGAATATCCTTCCAATGCACCTTGTACTGTGTGACTTAGTAGTATTTATAATATATTAACTAAACTGTAGTTAACATCGGTTTACAACAATTTATCTCTCTTTGGTGTCTCAGAAAATGTGGCTTCCATTTTGAGTCTGGTTCCTCCTCATGCATGATTGTTCTTGCCACATGCCTATTAATAAAATTATTATACTAATTGAATTAAATTGATTAACTAGAGCACAATCAGCAGCATTTGCCAGAAGACCTCTTAAAAGTGCATCCATGCCCATGTCTGTATGGGCAAGTTAAAGCCTGATTGATGGTGAAGGTGTGCTCTTTGAATAAACCCCTAGCATAACTTGCTAATTAAAATGGATTTCTAAAATATTTTCGATCCAAAATCCCCGATGTTAGTAGACATGAAGAGTTAGAGTGTACCTGCCACGGACATTCTCCAGGAGGACAGTCCTCGCCGTTGACGATCCTTTTTTCTCCATCACCCTTTGGAAGCTCTGGTGCTGCCGTGGCAGTTGGACTGATGTCTAACAGTCCAAACAGACTGCTTGATTCTACTTGGCTCTGCGTGGAATCTGTGACGGGCTTGTTTTTGGTCGCATTATTTCCTTCATACACACTGGTAAGGCTTGTGTCATTGGCAGGATTAGTGACATTTTCTATGGGTTCAAATGATAAAAGGCTTCGGGTTGCCTTGGGGAACACATAGCCGCATTTGAAGGGCTCTGTGATTTTAAACAAACAACAACAAAAACAAGCATTGATTTGGATGTAAACAGGATATCCATGGTCTTCAAGTGGACAAATTCAGTATATTTCAGTATAGTCTTTTTCTTACGGTCAGAGTAACACGATTTCCTGTCCTCTGCTAGGTTGTAACCTTTGGCACAAGAGCAAACTGTGGTCCCTTTCTTGTGGTCCACTTTGCAGAAGTGCTCACAGCCACCGTTATTAACCTCACACAGCTGCGGTATCGCTGAATCCAAAGATTTAGTTAAAAACGAGGCTCTGCTAACACATAAAGGCTATGTGTGCATCTAGGTGTATGTTATGATGTTGGAGAGTCTTACCAATCTCACAGTTATATCCCTGAAACAGTTCAGGGCAGAAACATGTGTATCGCCCGAGTCCATCTTTACACACACCCTTGTTCAGACAAGGCTGAGATAAACACGCATCTCCATCTGCGAAACCAATTTACAAGACATAGAAGTGTGGATTAAATCTTGAAAGATGATTCTGACTCCCGAGCCAGTCGGTCAACATCTGACTAGATTAACGTAGAAAAAGTCGATCTTGATTACAGTTCCTTACCATGGTATATGTTCCAGAACTCGCTCTGAGGAAAGAAGAAAAGGGTGTCAGTTACAACGTGGCGCTTGTTTCAAAATGTGATGAGGCTAAAATGTGTTTGAAGGAAAGAGAGAGAGAAAGGACATGCCGTATTTTTGTCATCCTCAAAGATCTCTCGAGCCTCTTCGTAACTGCATCGCTCTTCTATGCACTCGCGCTCCATGTCACCCTTTTTTAATTCCTCGAATAGGCTGTTGGCTCGCCTGTGACGTGCGAGGACCTGGTTGGCATCCTTGGTGTGGAGGAAGACTACACACAAAGCCACAACGTTGTCTCATATTTCTCTGACATTCAGCACATTTAATATTAATATAACCACTGTGCTGGATCGTTTTATGAATTGTAAGTAACCTTGATTCATAATACACTAACAGTATTTCTATCTCTTTTACATATACAGTCCCTTCAGGAAGTATTGGACAGTCAAGCCCAGTGTTATTTTTCTTTTGGGTTTGAGATCAAATGATGAATATGAGGTGATAGATCAGAATTTAAGCCTTGATATTTATATCTACACTTGGTTTAAGCTCTGGGTTTCAGCTGTAACACCTGAAGATTGCATTTGTTGTTAAAAAAGATAAACCAGTATGAAGACCAGAGAGCTGTCTATGGGACAAAAGGGATAATCTACCAAAAGCATTGCATAAACATAGGGCCTAGCCAATACACCAATTTAGAATGTCTTGAAAAAGACAGAAACCATTAGTGTACTAACAACCAGACATGGAAAAAGTCAGCCAAGAAAAACCCCAAAAGAAGAGCCAGTAACATCAACAACAACCTCCAGAGGGCAGGGGTGAAGGTACCACAATCCATTGCTTGAAGAAGACAATAGAAATAGAGAGACCAAACCACAAGATATAAACCACTCATCAGCAGTAAGGATCAGAAGGACAGATTAGAAATCACAGAGATGAAAAACATTCATAACTGTAAAGTTACCCTCTGCCGAAGTGATGGAAAGACCAAAATTGAAAGGGAAGAAATAATCTAATCGGGAGGAACTTCATCATGCAGCAAGACAACAATCTACAACACACTGCCAGCACAACAAAGGAGTTCAATGAAGGAAATAGTGGAAGGTTTCATGCTGGCTAAGTCAGTCACCAGAGCTTAAACCAACTCAGCAGCATTTCACCTCCTGAAGAGAAGACTGAAGAGAGAAACCCAACAAAACAAGAAGAAGCTGTGGGACACGTCTAGGACAAGCAACACAAATGAAGAAGGAAGCTTGATGCAGGTATTGCAAGCAAGGATTATGCAACCAAATATTGAGTGGTATTTACTACAATACTACCTGTCTGTTCCTATATTTTTGCTCACCGAAATATTGGGTGGTCTGCCACCAAAGGTGCAAAGTTTAACACGTCTAGACATATGAAAGCTGATCTATTATTATATTCATCTCATTTATCACAACCTCAGTGCACAGCAAAAAAACTACTGGCCTTGCAGTTTCAATAATTTCCCTGAAGAATGTTCCTAAGTCATGAAACCCACAAATTGTTAAGCCAACACTATCAAGCAACAAATATATACGTTCAACATTGCAACCTCAACCTTGTCCTCAAAATCAAATGAACAGTGTACTTACCCTCAGGGGTGACAGAGTGCACAAGAAGTAGACAAAGAAAGGTCCTGAAGACCCGAAACATGCCGAGATTTTATCGCAAGGCACTTCTCTATAGGAGAGCACTGAATTCTGAAAGACAAGCACAAGAGGTCAGTAACCTGAGTGATAACGGGGAGGGGAGGAAGATAGAGACCGAAAGAAAGAAAACGATAAACACGGTATAAAATAATGTTATGTTATTATGTGTAGCTTATTAAGGCTATTGAAAATATGTTACGATCTGCCGTTTAGCTTTTACATGTGGAAAACTTCTGGTGTCAAACCCAACTGATAATATAGGAGCTTGTTGAGAAAGCGTGAATGTAAATGTTTTCTGGACTGTCTGCTAATATTGACACAGTGTGTCCATAGTTCTCCTGATTTCAGTCAAGTCTGCTTGTTTGAAAGTGAATAATTCTATTGGTGCACGTGATAAAAACGTGTTCAATTGATACTCCAACCAGTGTGAGATTACTGACATACATTACTGACATAATGCAATGAATCATGGTATTATCTATCTATCTATCTATCTATCTATCTATCTATCTATCTATCTATCTATCTATCTATCTATCTATCTATCTATCTATCTATCTATCTATCTATCCACCTGTCTATCTATCCACCTGTCTATCTGTCTGCCTATCTATCCGTGTGTTTATCTATCTATCTATCTATCTATCTATCTATCTATCTATCTATCTATCTATCTATCTATCTATCTATCTATCTATCTATCTATCTGTCATGATGAACAGAACTGTACACAACGGCGGCTGAGAAAAGAAACACAAAATGAGTCCTGCCAAATTGATGAATGAATTTAATATCTTTATTTCAGAAAATGAGATCAGCAACTCATTAGTTTTACTCTTGTCTACAACAAGCTAAAATATGTCTGTGTAGAACTCCTCAAAAGAAAGTGTTGGCATGGTGGATGCATATAAAGTGTCGAGGGCATCTGGTTGGGCGATTGAAGTAGCCATGCCATGCTGAATCCAATCCAGGAAGTTAGCAACCTTGGTATATATGGTGTAGAAGCCTGGATGGCCACATCCTTTGCCCCATGACACTATCCCGGTGAGGAAATGCGTGTCCTTGTACTGAGTAGTCAGCGGACTGCCGTCATCTCCTCGACAAGACTCCTGGCTGCCCTCGAAGTAACCGGCGCAGAACATGTTATCAGTGATATTAACCCCACTCTTAACAGAGCACTCTGGTGTAGGCAGGAGTGGCACAGCGAGCTTACGGAGTACAGGGGATAAGATTTTAGAGAAGCGAGAGCTTTGAATGTTGCCTCCGTCAGTGCTCTGGCCCCATCCGCTAACGGTGTGGAAGCGAACGGCATCCAATTCCATTTTGGCAAACCCCTGACTTGGCAGACAGATAGGAACGGTGTAATTTGAAAGTGTCACTGGCTCACTGAGCTGCAATAGAGCCAAGTCGCTGTCTCCTGATGCTGGATCATAGCTCTTATGGATAATTACTTGTGACACAGAAAACTCTTGCTCAGTGCCGTCCACTATGTCAATATTATGGTCCCCTGGAAAAACACAGTAGTAAAATTGTGATTATGCACAATGATCAAAAGCAGTGTTAGCTCTATTAAACAGGACTAAGAGAGCTGTTCTACTGAATGTTAGCACGGCTGTGATTTGGACATAGACACAAGACTGTAGGCGTATTGCTTTCATACACAATATGGCAAAATGTTTTGTTTATGTCAGTGAAAATTCCTACAAAAATACCACAGCTGGATAGAGGGTTGCATGTTGCCATGGCAACACACAGCTTGACTGACAGCCTGTAGTAAATGTAGTATCGGCCTTAAACTTAAAAAACATTACTAAGGATCGTAACTGTATGTAGTGAAGCGGAAACGTACAAATGAGCAATACCTACCTGCTACAACCTTCAGATATTTCACGTCTCTCTTACTGACACAGTGTCCAGCTGTAAGGATCCAGTTAGCACCCACTAAAACCCCTCCACAGAGACTCCGTCCATCATATTTCAAAAGGACCTGTATGGTGTGAGACGAAAACTGTGAATATCACTGATGTTTATAAAGGTGGATTAGTATTTTACAATTACTGGAAGAAATTATTATTCCATATATTCTGATATATTTTTAATTTTCTGTTTAGAGTAGAATAAGTGAGCTACTTGGTTGGTGAAAAAGAATTATTTTAAAGTCATTGATTTATTTTTAAAAAATATTTGTACAAGATTCTGGAGTCGAAAGCATAAAAATGCCTTGGAAATATCTACTCTTATTGACTAGATGATGTGTGTTATGTAGATAAATGTAACTTGCACAATCTCAAATCCAATAAAATTGGATTTCCTGGCAATAAATAGAGTAACAGTCCTGTCCTTGGGACCAGTTTACTCAGTACATCAGGCTATTCAGTACAATTTATAACAGCTGAAAGAAATGCATGTATTAGTTACCTGCCAAGGGCAGTGGCCTTTCGGGCACTGGTGTCCACCCACAGCCCGTATTAAACGAGTCTGCGTCTTGTACAGTGGGGCCTTACCGCATGGATACTGAACTAAAAAGGAGTAACAATATATATTTATTAACAAGATTCAATAAGTTGATAATATAAAGACAAATATTCAAATCAGTTCCTGTTACATTAAATCTTTATGAAATCTTTATGTCCACTGCTTTAATCTTAACCTTATGTTTTCATATGACTTGGATTAGGTAAATTCCCACAAACAAAGAATCTGGATACTCTGTGGATTTTAGGATATGACTTTTGGACTCTTCATTGATCATTTATCAATCTGGATACAAACTGACTTGTGTATAAATTTAATTAAATTGATGACAATCCTGTAAATTGAGAAAAACGTTCATATGCCACTCATGCTCCTGAGTGTGAGCCAAAATAAGGAATATACTGTTGAGTATAAATGATTTATTTATGTTTATAGCATTTAGCAGATGTCCTTATTCAGAGCTACCTATAATGCCTTTTCAAGTCAAGTCAAGAAGCTTTTATTGTCATTTCAGCCATATATAGCTGATGCAGTACAAACTGAAATGAGACAACGTTTCTCCAGGACTCTGGTGCTAAACAGAACAACATAACACAGAGCTACATAACAGCACAGAGCTAAAGGACAGAAAGTAATTAAGTTTGCAAACGCTATCAAAAATATATGTGCATGCTAGGGACTCAAAAACTCCACTCCACTGAGAATATTTTGTGGAACCCAGTTGTTTGATATTCTTGCTATTAATTACAGAATATGACAAATAAAAAAGTGAGCCAACACAAACCCATAGAATAAAACATATAAAAAAATCCATCCATCTTCTATACCCGCTTTATTCCTAATTAGGGTCACGGGGATCTGCTGGAGCCTATCCCAGCACACATTGGGCGAAAGGCAGGGGTACACCCTGGACAGGTCTCCAGTCCATCACAGGGCCACATACAGTATATAGACAGACAACCACACAGACTCACACTCACTCCTATGGGCAATTTAGAATTACCAGTCAACCTAATGTACATGTTTTTGGACTGTGGGAGGAAACCGGAGTACCCGGAGTAAACCCATGCAGGCACCGGAAGAACATGTAAACTCCACACAGAAAGTCCCCTTAAGAAAAGTAATCATTTATATGATATAAATATATTAAATATAGGACAGGCCGGTCTGTATGCACATCATCGTAAACAAATGCTACAGCTGATAGAAGTGTTAAAACTTGCTTATAATAATAATAATAATAATAATAATAATAATAATAATAATAATAATAATAATAATAATGAATAAGGTGAATAATTATTATTATTATTATTATTATTATTATTGTGAGTCTTCATAAATTCCACTTCTGCCTTTTAGGCTGATCTTTGCTAAAGGGATTAATAAATGAGGCCGAGTGTTTTTATAAGTAGTATGTGTATTCTCACAATTCTGTTCATTCAGGTCCCATGAATATTTGAATACAATGAGAGATTTACACACCTTGAGCAATGCACGACTTCCCGTCCTCTCCAAGGGCATAACCTGGGGCACATGTGCACTTCCTCCTGCGACCTGACCCGTCACAGAACTGCTCACAGCCTCCGTTCAGATAACGACACTTCAGAGTGTCCTCAAATGCTGAAAAAACAGACGGTATTTTTATGTGAATCTTGATTTAATCGGTAAATTTTGCATTGTTAAATACACTGACCAGGCATAACAATATGACTAACAATATGACTTGCCTAATATTGTGTTGGTCCCCCTTTTGCTGCCAAAACAGCCCTGACTCTTTGAGGCATGGACTCCACTAGATCTCAAAAGGATACTGTCAGGACTTAAAGGTCTTACAGGACTTAAATGACCTTTTTTATAGATACTGACCACTGCAGACCGGGAATACCCCACAAGAGCTGCAGTTTTGGAGATGCTCTGATCCAGTCATCTAGCCATCACAATTTGGTCCTTGTCAAACTCGCTCAAATCCTTACGCTTGTCCATTTTTCCTGCTTCTAACACATCAACATTGAGGACAAAATGTTCACTTGTTGCCTAATATATCCCACCCACTAACAGGTGCCATGATGAGGAGATCATCAGTGTTATACACTTCACCTCTCAGTGGTCATAATGTTATGCCTGATCGGTGTATGATGCATAAGACAAAGCTTAGAAAATCTTAAATGCTACTGGATGAATATGAGCCCTGAAATAATAATGTAACTCTAAATATGTTTTACCCTAGATGCATTTTACCTTCTTGACAGTATTTGCCCTCAAAGCCTTCAGGACACTGGCAGATATAGGAGTGTCCCAAATATATGCAGGTCCCATTGTTTCTGCACGGATTTGTCAAGCAGGGCTCACGAGCTAGTGTCAAAACACACACACACACACACACACACACGTACAGACAGAAATAAGTATATACAAAGACAAGATTTATATCAGCTTAGAAGCTGGATGCTGTATATAGTTATTGTTGTATTAGATAAATATCTACACCGATCAAGTGTAATATTAAGATCTCAATCCAATGGAGCATCTGTGGGATCTGCTGGACAAACAAGTCTGATCCATGGTGGCCCCACCTCACAATTTACAGGACTTAAAGGATCGGCTGCTAACATCTTGGTGCCAGATACCACAGCACACCTTCAGGGATCTAGTGGAGTCCATGCCTCAACGGGTCAGGGGTGTTTTGGCAGCAAAAGGGGGGCCACCACAATATTAGGCAGGTGGTCGTAATGTTATGGCTGATTGGTGTATATACACTTAACATCTGCTTAGCAACACAAGAGTGAACTGAATTCTTTGACTGGAAAATTTTAATCCATGTTCCCAAATCTGCTCCAGTGTAATGTCAGAAAAACATCTTCTTTTATTCTTTTATTCTTTTGTTCTTTTATTTTTCTCCTTAATAAACTTACCTTTGTATGACATCCAAAAACTTGTCTGTAAAGAAGAGAGATAGAGAGAGAGAGACATTATTCCAGGTCATTGTCACAAGGGAGTTTTGTGTTTTTCTAATATATATAGTGGTTTTATAATCTTTTAAAAACTAATATATTTTGGAATATTAGTTTTAATAATACATATTGCCTTATATGTAAATGATGTAATGCAAATTAGTTACTATGTGAGGGTTTTTTTCATTTGTAATTATATCTATATTAACATTATTTACAATGACTTACTACAATGAAATACAAGCTCTCTTTCTCTAATATTTCATGACCATGCCTTATTTTTTATTGAAACACTCTAAACTTTTCACCACGCCAGTGTATTCAGTGAATTAATACAGATATTGCTATCAAGGATAAGTCTCTTTGTTTTCTTAATTGCATTAAAGGAATAATAATAATAATACAGTCCCCTCCGAAACTACTGGAACGGCAAGGTGGATTAATTTGTTTGTGATTATACACCAAAGACATTTGGCTCAATTGAGATCAAGTGATGGATATAATAGTTTAGGAGGTTAGCTTGTATTTCATGGTATTTCCATCTGGAACAACATGAAACATAGAAGCTTTTGTATCAGGCTACACAATTTTTAGGTGGGCAAAAGTATAAGAACGGACAGTCTTGAAATAAATTAAATTTATAATATTGAATGTTTCGCACCAAGCCTGCGGTTGTGTTTTGTTTTGTTTTTTACACAGCTTTCACAATGTTTCCTTCATCAGCTGTTGTTTTCCCCTTCGCCGAGCTGGTCGGTGTCTGTAGCTCAGTACACTAGTGAATTCTTTCCGGACTTTTACCCAGGATAGATTGTTGTATTGACTATGCCCAATGCATGAATGCCTCTGATTTGATTTTCCTTTTTCCTTTTTTTTGTCTTCACAGGTAAAATCTGAAGGCTAAAACCAAAAGTAGATGTTTTTTGTAGATGCTTTTGAGTTTTCAAACCATCAATCTATCAGGAGACACCTGGATAACACGCAACACTGGTCAGTCAAATGTTCCAATATTTTACTCACCTAAAAATTGAGAGGTCTGATACAAAATGTGCTCTGGTCTATTTATTTAACAAATCTACACAGATCAGGCATAACATTATGAGCAGTGACAGATGAAGTGAATAACACTGATGATCTCCTCATCATGGCACCTGTTAGTGGGTGGGATATATTAGGCAGCAAGTGACCTCAAAGTTGATATGTTAGAAGCAGGAAAAATGGACAAGCATAAGGATTTGAGCGAGTTTGACCAGGGCCAAATTGTGATGGCTAGACGACTGGATCAGAGCATCTCCAAAACTGCAGCTCTTTTGCTCAATTATTAAATGTTTTAGGTTGTATCCACCTTATTATTATTATTATTATTATTAGTAGTAGTAGTAGTAGCAACAGCAGCAGTCATTTTTATCATTTTATTCAAAGGCTCTATTAATGCGATATCTATATTAATATTACAGTTTGTTTTGTAATTGTTATCTATCGTAACCCAGTTTTTTTAACTCGGAAATTTTCAACCACAACAATAATTATTATTATTAATACTATTATTATTATTATTATTATTATTATAACAGTGCTATAGTGTTATTAATTTGTTTACGTCAGGGTTTTTCTTCTTTCATGGTGTCTGATAATATCTGAATGTAAACAAAAACAAACTTTGGGTTGTTGAAATATTCCACCCCCATTCCTAACTAGGCAACGTGACGCCAACAGTCACGTGAGCCCATAATAATTCATTTAAATGACCATTCTAGCACAATGCGCCTTCCTAATACTGAACAATACGATGATAAAGCACGCCTTTTGCAGATAGGACTATATCCTAGTGCCTGTATGGAGCAGATCGAGTAAATACTTCATGTTTGGTGTTCCAGCATGCTGCTAATCGCTTTAGCTGACCGTTAGATCGTCGTCCTCGAACACCTCGCGTGCTTCCTCGTAGTCGCAGATCTCCTCGATGCACTCGCGCTCCAGGTTTCCCCCCTTCACCTCCTCCAGGAAGCCCGAGTTCGCGCGCCTGGAGCGCCTGAGCACAGAGTTAGCATCATCTCTCCTCAGAAACACTGAGAGGGAGAGAAGGGGCGGAAACCCAGCCAATATATAAGATATATTATATTCTATATAATTATATATATAATATTATATATATAATATATATATGTAATATTATATATATATAATATATATATAAGTCTTTGACTTACCTGCCCCGGCTACAGCGTGACAAAAAAGAAATAGCGCAAGGATAGTTTGCTTTTTCTTCATGTTGTTTCCCTCAGAGCTTCCACACTGACGGTCTTCCAGAGATAAACAAAACGCCTCAGCGGTCGATCTGAGGGTCAAAAGATCTCTCTCTCTCTCTCTCTCTCTCTCTAGCTTTGTTTAAAGTACACGCAATGACTATACTATCAGCCTACAAGCCTGTGTGATGGGATTGGGTAATATTGAGCAAATATCACGATACATACAAGTCACGATGTTCATTGGTTTGCTAACAAATTGGAGCATGTACAGTACAGTATACACATGTATTCATAAATATATAATCATAACTAAAAAGAAGAGAAGAGGCAAAAAAAAAAGGACAATTATAGATTTTAACACGCTTTTATCGCCCACTATTTAAGCCAGTTATTACAGGTTATACACTACAGTGTTCATTGAACACAGTGTTTCTCTAAGCATCTGAAACATCTGGACATTTCAAGCTCCTTTCAGGTGGATTCAAACCCATAGGTGTTTATTTAGTCCAATAAAACTGAATGAAACGTTTCTACGAAACATGAGAAAATATGAATCTCACACAAACCTACCTTTCTGAGGTGGTCGGGAACAAACCGTACGGCGTTGAAGAGAAGAGTCGGTCTTTGGTGTGTTTTACTGTGAGCACATCTGAAATATGTGTTCATTCGTTCTCATCCAGCATAGAACGTTCTAAGAAACCCTCCCCTGAACATTAGTCACTGGATAATGAAAGGAATCTAAAAATGCTGATAACGTTTTCTGGACATCAGCAACATAGCACCAACTTCACAAGATGCATCCACGTGAAAAAAAAAAAAAAATCAACGGACAGACTTTGGTTAGATTAACTTTTATTTATTTCTAAATATTTCAAGCTGACAGACAAAGCAGAGTTGAAGGCGAAACTGTTGTAGAAAACTCAATCGTATATTATACAAAGATAAAGAGGAAGTGCTGCAAGTTGGAACAAGAGATAGATAGATAGATAGATAGATAGATAGATAGATAGATAGATAGATAGATAGATAGATAGATAGATAGATAGATAGATAGATAGATAGATAGATAGATAGATAGATAGATAGATAGATAGATACTTTATTCATCCCAAAGGGAAATTTACATGTAAATTCATTTAAAATGATCATGTAATGCACCATTTTGCTGTAAGTGACCTACTTTGCACATCTGTTCATGTTTAACTCCTCTCTGTCAAGCTTACTATAAACAAAAATAAATCAAAGTCATGTGACGTGAGATGTGTCAGGCACCGGGCAACACTAGATAGTGTAAGAATTCATGTTTTCTGGGTGCATCTCGCTTATAGTCCACACTGGCAAGCTACCATCTGAAAAAAATCTAAGATTGGTGAGTTAATATGAACAAAAACATACATTTGGTCAGGCAATCTTTCCCACTGACCCCACTAACACATTTTCAATTGTTGACTGCTGTGCTTTTCTGGATCCACCCCAGGTAATTGGACACACGTGTGTAAATGCCGTATTGACCTGGACGGGCACATCCTTTGCCCCAGCTTACAATGCCCAGGAGAAATGTGGTATTCCCATAAGGGGTGACAAGTGGTCCACCGCTGTCCCCCTTACATGAGTCCTCTTTGCCCTCAAAATAGCCGGCGCAGAACATGTTCGAAGTTAGCGAGACGTTGCTTTCCCTAGTACAGTCTGCCGTGTGGATACGGGGCACTTGGAGCCTCCGGAGATATCGTGATGTCGGTCCGTCCTCGGCACGTCGTCCCCATCCACTCACAGTGTGTAAGCGGACTCTCCACAGTTCTCGTTCTGCCATTGTTTTGCGAGGGAGGCACACGGGTACCGTGTACGTACCATAGACGATCGGCCGACGGAGACGGAGGAGGGCGATGTCATTATCTGCTGTAGCTGAGACGTAATTGGGGTGCATAATCATCTCCTCCACTTCTATAGTTTGTTCCGAACCTTCATTCACGTCAAGGTCATTCTCACCTGGAGAACAGAGTGTTAATTGGTGTCTTGATAACAGATACACATACATGCTTTCATGCACAAAACTCACCTGCAACTATCTTGAGAAACTTGACTGCAAGCTTTTCTAAACAGTGAGAGGCTGTGATGATCCATGTAGGCTTGTAGATCACACCACCACAGAACCCCTTTGCACCATACTTTAGCAAGACCTGAAGAAGACACTTATTTCAATATCAGTGTGACTCATGTTCTGTGCAGTCTTAACAATTAATGTTTCATGGTCCCTATCAATTAAATGTCCCACCAATGGAGTGACATGAATGTTCCTGGAACAATCCCCAGATTTAACGGTTTCTTAACATGTAAGAATTTGCTGTATTTAGCTGGGCAGTGGTTTGCGTGGCTCGCCAATGTATTAGATTTCTCTAATACATAAAATAAGTAAGCTTGACCAGACTTCTTGTGGGAAGAAGAATTTATTGAAGGTAGCACTGTAGCGGGTCTTCAGCTGTGATGTTAGCTTCAAAATATCTTACCCAAAGATCTGTCTGTGAGACAGATCTTTATACCGCAAAACAGGACCTCCCATGTAGGGTCCTCAATACACAGAACTGAATGTCCTTTGTGTGTGTCGTCTAGCCCTCTCCCGTCTCCTGTATGGGCCATCTTGATGAAACCCCCACAGACACAGTTGATTGTATAGAAGAGGCAGTCACAAAATATATTTGATGAATGATACTACACGTAACCGACACATAACAGACACATAATACAGGTCTGAGGCCAGTTAAAGCGTCATTATCACATGGTATTGGCTTACGTATTGAGGAAGTGCATGTGTGAACAGGATCAGTCTCAGATGCTCATGGATGTAATCCATGGACTGATTAATTTAACCACTTTAGACGTGGTCTGTGGTGCATGTGGCCACATAATATTTGTACTGTGAATAGTAATTTAAGGGAAGGATTTTTCATGTGACTTAAAATTTTTATTTTTATTTATAATTTTTAACTATCATGCTTTTAGTTCTAGCAAAAAAAAAAAAATCAAAAAGCTTTTTTTTTTACCAAATGGGTGACAATAAAAAATATATATAAATAAAAATAAATAAACAAATGAAACTCAACTAAATTAGCTTCGTAAGTTGTTGCAAATGCTTCTGGTCATAGATTCTTTACATCTCAGGAACTGTACTGGAAGGTCGAGCATTATTCTTCCTAAATATTTTCTTTCAGTGGGTGTTAAGATGCTGGTGGTGGAGATTGCTCTCAGGTCATAGAGTATAAATTACACTATTTTAATGGTCACAAACCATTTGGTGACCCCCACCCCATGTCCTGTAAACCATAGTCAACAGGATAAAAATGTTTTCCTTATCATATTATAACAGTGATCAATGACTTTGGACTGATTTGTACTCTTCCCTCTAAGATGAAGCAGGACCTTTTCTATGTCAGCTGGATACATAACGCTGATAAAGGGACAACATGCCAGATCCACCAGACCTGATACATTACCTTTCTTGCCAAAGTAGCATGCGGAACAATAATAATAATAATACATTTTATTTATAGGCGCCTTTCTCAACACCCAAGGACACCGAACATTGAGTTACAAAACAAAGCACATAGAAACAATACGACAAAAAAACAAGCAACAATAACAAAAAAATACAGAAGACTGTGACTGTGTGAGAGGGCAAGTAAGATTTAGGAAGAGTAAGCGAGCTTAAACAGGTGAGACTTGAGTCTAGATTTAAAGATAGCCAGAGAGTCAAGGTTACGGATGTCTGGAGGTAAAGAGTTCCAGAGCCGGGGAGCAGAGCAACAGATAGCCAGAGATGTGGAGGTAAAAATAGTGCAAAGCATACGTTAATGAAACGTAATGGAATAGTCATTCTGAATATTGACTCTGACTCTCACTTCTCTACCTACACAAAAATCTTCTGATACATATCTTGCAAGGAAAGTCTGCTGTCTTATAGGGAAAATCCCAGCTCACATACTAGTTTGCTTTCTAGTTTTAAGAGAGCAATGATTTGATTTCTACTTGTTCACCATTCACTATTTCTCATTTTGTGCCTATTAACTCCTCACAGATAGATTTATATGATGAGAAAACAGCACATGCACCCTACCAGGACATGGAAAGTCATGGGCCTGTATGCTGTACAAATGTCTGGAAGCATCTGCACTCTTTACGTGTCCTTTAAATTGCCACTTATCTGTATATACATACAGTGCATGAATATATTCTACATGAAAACTTTAACTTACCTGCCATGGACAGTGTCCTCTAGGACATTCTGTCCCTCCTACTATTCGAGCTCTTCGGTCGTGCGAATGTTTTTTAGTGATGTTGACATTGAGAAGTGGCACTTTACCACAAGGAAATTCCTCTGAAGAAAAGAAATTCAGTTCAAATTGTGGTGAAAAGCAGTAGAGAGAAACAAACTCTCGTGTCATGCGAAAATGAAAAATCGGCACCTTTTAGTTTTCTTACCGTGTGTCAGACAGCTTTGTCCATCTGTCCCAAGGAAATACCCGTCTGCGCAGGAACAGTTGCGTCTCCCCTGTCCGTCCTCGCAAAAATGTTCACATCCGCCATTCTTATCGAGGCAAGACTGAGGAGTAGTTTTAATCACTGGAGGAAAAAGAGGTTAGTAAATATTATCTAAGCTCAGATCTTGTTGGTTTAGTTTCAGATGCATACAGTGAAATGAATGCAGCATTATTTAAACAATAAAATCTACACTAGAAAATCTCACTTATAGAATATAGTGAAAATAGGTTCATACGTATTCATATTTTTTTGGTTGGCTGACAACTATATTTTACAAATTTGTTAAGAAACAGTACATCTGAAAGTTTGATGATCGTACCACGCTCACAGTTACGCCCGTGAAAACCTGGTGGACACAGACATACGTAGGATTCTTTATTCTGTGTGCAGTTTCCATTGTTCTGGCATGGGTTCGTCAGACAGAGGTTCTTAACTGGGGAAAATGTGCAATAAACTTACAAATCAAACTACAAAAATGCACTAATATTAAAGTAATGTAATTCTACTTATTGGACATCTTACCATTGTAGTTTTTCCAGAATTCATTCTGTGGGGACAAAAAGTAATTATTGAATAAATGATAAATTCCAGTTGCATGTGCATTTACCATGAATGTTCAGCTTGACTTATTTTTATTGTATATGATTTAAATAAGTAAAAATAATCAAATCAGAAAATCCCTCAAAACTGCTACATGCTTAGTAAATTCATGTGTGTTTATAATACTGACCGTTGCTTCATCGTGTTCGTACACCTCTCTGGCCTCCTCATATGAACATTTCTCCTCTATACACTCTCTCTCCAGGTTCCCCACCTTCAGCTCCTCAAACCAACCAGAGTTTGCCCGCTTAGCTCGACTGAGGACTTCATGAGCCACTTTACTCCTTATAAACACTACCACGCAAACACATGAAATAAACAACACATCCGTATGTGTCTTCATACAATCCCCACAAGCACGCCGACCTACATGCACTTATGGATATAAGGAAGGTCTCACTTAGCCCAGAGAAACTCGTCTAATCTGTTTGAGCATAATTTTATCATCACACAAGCAAGTATTTTACCTGAAGCAGGATGGCAGCAACATAAGCTTATTACCAGAGAGAGCAGAAATAAGTGTTGCATGTTGGATAATAGCTGACGTTCTGTAAGACTTTCTGTCCCAAACAGTTGAAGAGTCCAAAGTCTGGAGACTGTCCACACGAAAGCCTAAAAGCCTGCCTCCAATAGTAAAACTCTGAAGCTCTACAACAGAATTGATCAAGCGAACAACAATTTAAACACAAAAGTCGGATATAACATCATTTATTTTATTAGTGTTTGTCAGAATTGAATGGTTCATCATACAGTGAGGGAAAAAATGATTTGATCCCCTGCTGATTTTGTACGTTTGCCCACTGACCCAGAAATGATCAGTCTGTAATTTTAATGGTAGGTTTATCTGAACAGTGAGAGGCAGAATAACAACAAAAAAATCCAGAAAAACACATTTCAAAAAAGTTCTACATTGATTTGCATTTTATTGAGTGAAATAAGTATTTGACCCCCTATCAGTCAGAAAGATTTCTGGCTCCCAGGTGTCTTTTATACAGGTAAGGAGCTGAGATTACAGTAGGAGCGCTCTCGGGGAGAATCACCTGTCCACAGAAGGAAGAAATCAATCAGATTCCAAACTCTCCATCATGGCCAAGACCAAAGAGCTGTCCACAGATGTCAGGGACAAGATTGTAGAAATACAGTGCTGGATAATGAAGCTATAGTACCAGTACATACAACCAAACACTAAATCATCTGTTATTGAGTTGTAATTAGATTTTTAATCTAATTTTAACATCTCCAGATTATTCTGTAGCCATCGACTTCATAATCCACTCTGCAAATATTGACACACGTGTGTAGACCCCATACACGTCTGAGCGGGCACAGCCTTTCCCCCAGCTCACTATGCCGCTCAAAAACCACGTGTTGTTGTAGCGGGTGACCAGTGGCCCACCGCTGTCCCCTTGACAGGCGTCGCGTCCTCCTTCCTTAAAGCCGGCACACAGCATGTTGTCAGTCAGGCTAAAACCTGAGTGGGCTCTGCACTTCTCCAGTGGCACCCGGGGCACTTCTAGCCGCTGGAGCACGTTGGACTGAGGTCCGTGCTGAGAAAGCCGACCCCATCCGCTCACGACCGAGTTGCGCACCGCCCCTAGTGTGCGAGCAAACGTGCCGTGTGCTGGAGGAAGGCAGATGGGCATGACGTAGGGGCCTAGGGATATGTTCCTGCGCAGATGTAGAAGTGCAATGTCGGCATCGTTGGCTGTGTAGTTGTAGAGAGGATGGATTAACACTTTGGACACCCCTCTGGTCTGCTCTGTGCCCTCGCTTACAGAAATGATGTGTTCACCTGAAGGGAAGGCCGAAAGTAAAGGCAGCCAGTGTGAGTCTCTGATATACTGACTTCAGTTTAAGAAAAGGAGATTATATTTACGGAGGATTAGTTTATTAATTCCCTTGAAAATTCTTACCTACTGTCACCGAAAGCTTGGACCGATCCATTTGCCAGACACAGTGAGCTGCTGTAACAATCCACTCATTGTTTAGAATAACTGCTCCACATTTATATATACTCCCATACCTAAGTAGTGCCTTATGTGATACACATAAAAGAGCAGAGAATGACAATTCTCAAAGTAGGAACTTCTATAAACTTATTCTACAGAAGCATTTTTATATAATGTATCCAAAAGCTCTTTTTTCTCTTCGTCTACCTGCCAAGGACACTGTCCTTTAGGGCACACTTGTCCTTTAACAATCCTAGGGCCTACAGTAGTCACCATCGGCTTACCACAAGGAAAAGGTACTAAAGGAAAACAATTCAAGACGGTTATTTTTCTAATGTCACCGAAGGAATTACATGAAGTATATTTTATCTGGACACACGGGATCAGAAGGTATATGGAGCTTCATACGCATTAGATCCTTATTTCGATGAGGAAGCCAAAACCCACCTTGCGACACACAGCTTTTGTTGTCGGCCGCCAGGTTGTAGTCGGTAGTACAGTGACAGTGAGGGACTAAATCTGCATCCTCTGTGCAGAAATGCTCACATCCTCCGTTCTTATAGAGACAGTTATGAAAATCCTGCGGAGCTGTTTCTGTCGGGTGAACAGTGGTCCTGTTAAGAGTTTTGCTGTAAAGTATGTGGCCTCTTTTTTATAACTGCTTGTATTACCTTTGTCACAATGCCGTCCCTGGAATTTAGGTGGACATATACAGATATAATCGTTGTCTTCACTAACACAAGTGGCCTCGTTTGCACATGGGTCAGGCTGACATCGGTCCACTTCTGCAGAAATAATCACAGTAACAGAGACGGTCCAACTCAAACCCAACAGAAATTTGGTTTTATTTACTTTACACATAGGTTATATGATACCTGTGTACTTCTTCCAGAACGCGTCCTGAAAAACAGACATGATTAAAAAAATACAGCAAAATTATTTCTTAGTTCCACCGGTCTTAATGACCTCTTAAATTCCTTAGCTTGACCTGGCTAGCTAACAGCTGTGATAACACAGGCTTGAGCCGGTCAAGCTGTGAGCTGGTCAAGCCAAGCTACATATTTAATCTCAAGCTCCTTTAATCTTAGCCCACCAATTGTTCAGGCCCAGAAAAAATCTCCTTGGCCTCTTCGTATGAGCATTTCTCCTCTATACACTCCCTCTCCAGATTTCCTAGTTTCACCTCTTCCAGGAATGAGTTCGCACGACGATAGCGATGCAGAAGCATCTGGTTAGCTTCAGGCTTACTCAGGAACACTTGTGCTGATAAGTCTCAGGGGATAGGGGAGAAAAAAAGAACCTTAATTCAGTTCATTGCATAGGCTTTCACCATGCAGTTGATGATTAATTTTTTTTTTTATTACAGTGGACATTGTACCAAAGCCGCTTTACAGTAATGTAAAAATATAGAAGACAAATTTAAAATAGAATTTAGGTTTGAGATCAAACAATGAACATGAGATGATAGATCTCTAGATATTTCAGTTTCCAATTCAAATTTTATTTGGTCACGTACACAATCTTACACAGTACAAGATGTAGCGAAATGCTTTTTATGACTGTCCTTGATATCAAAAATAGAGCCAATGAAATCTAATGTAAAAAAAAAAAACCCTGAAAGTATAAATAAAAATGAAATACAAAATAAGATATAATAAAGTAAAATAGAACATATATGGCATATAGATAAACTATGGTAGAATATTGCAATAGGAGAATAAATAAATAAAATATAGAAAAGGTAGTATCTGAATACAGTGATTATTGTGATTAGATCTGTGTGGAATGATGAACATGAACTTAGAAGATGGCACCATTTGACTGAATCCACCCAGATCCAAAAATATTGGAACATGGTAAATGACAGGTATATTCGATTCAATTTATTTGTATAGCGCCTTTTACAATGGACATTGTCTCAAAGCAGCTTTACAGAAGTAGAGAAACAGAGAAAGGAGAAAAAATGGATTAAATTAAATTAAATTATTAAACTATTTTATCCCCATTTTATTCCCAATGAGCAAGCCTGTGGCGACGGTGGCAAGGAAAAACTCCCTGTGACGATATGAGGAAGAAACCTTGAGAGGAATCAGGCTCAGAAGGGAACCTCATCCTCATTTGGGTGACACTGGACAGTAAATAATGTAACTATAACTAATTAATGTCAATACAAGAGCAACCAAGAGCCCATGAGGAACTATTAGGTCAATATAGTGTCTGAGTTTATTATAGACACTGATCTCTTGCTGTCTCAAGCTGACACATGTAACGGCAGATCCGTGACGGTGTGAAAGTCCCCAAGTGGCTCTGTCCATGGCTGTCTCCTGGTCACAGATCCATTCACAGCAAAAGTGAGCACCACTAAGCGAGGGTGTAGAGGCAGGGGTCACATTGGAAACTCAAAACACTGGTAGCTCGGGAGTGGGATGTATTGCTCAAAAAAATAAGTATTTAAGTATTTCTTATTACTCAGGTGTGTCCTATTAGATTGTTTAAAGAAATTAGTAGCTCTGAATGTCTGCTGGTAGTTTCAGCCCGGGGTTTTATTTGCGAAGACTGAATTTGTTGTTAAAAGAATTCTATGAATAATAACCCAAAAACAACAGTCAGTAACACTGCTGAAAACCTCCACGAGCAAGGGTGAAGGTATCACAATCCATCTTCTGAAGAAGATTTGCCAAGCCAAAAGACATAAACCACTCATCAGAAGTAAGAATCAGAAGGACAGACTGGAAATCACAAAGAAATACAGAGATACACAAAGGTTATGAACCACTATGAAGTAGAGCTGGGCGATTAATCGTTATTATCGATTAATTCGAATTTATGGTTTATGTCGATGTTGAAAAAACTAAAATCGATTTTCCGATTTCACTTTGGTTTGGCAGAGCGAGCTTCCATAGTTCTGCGACGCAAAGAGCTTTTTTTCTAAGAGAGGCGCGGTTTCATCAAGAGCGAGGATCAGAGGACAAGTGTGTGTGTGTGTGTGTGATCAGGAAGACTCGTATTTGGCTTGTTCAGTACTCAAATGTTATATACACATCTATGCAATATAGTGGCATGCTGCAATAAGTTTACCATCCTACCCTGTTAGTCAAACCTTTATTTTTATTTATTTATTTGTTTGTTTGTTTATATATTTTTTACTATTATACCCTCATTGGGGGCGGAGTCCCCCTTAAATGAAAATCCTAGACTCACCCCTGATTATGCCCATATACACAGATGTAAAATGCTGTCTGGCTCCTGTTTGGTTTTATTTAGCGTGTTAGTTGCGTGTTGAACTGATTTACAAAATCGTTTTTCTTCAGGGATTTTTTTTTCCAGGTGCCAATTATTTATTTTATAAAAAGTGATTTAAGTTAAGTCTGCAGTTTGCACTTTACAAATCCCTCATATTTTGTTATATTACGTCATTTTACTAGAATAATTAGAACTTGTAAAGACTGGTGAATTTTTGCATTTTATAAATCCCCAAAAAAGGTTTTTATGTTGTTGTATTGATTATTGTTTTTCTAAAATAACAAAAAAAAAACTTGTTAGTGAAAGTAATTTTGCACTTTTAGTCCAAATTAGCAGTTCATATGTTTGGTTATATTGTTTTTGCTCAAATTTAAAAAAAAAAATCTATTCTATAGTCTCTAGTGTTTTATGAAACTTTTTAAAAGAAAAATAATCGTTTTAAAATCGAAAATCGAATTTTGTTTTAAAAAATTGGAGATTAATTTTTTTGGCCATATCGCCCAGCTCTACTATGAAGCTTTACCAAAGTAAAGGAAAGGGCAAAGTGTTTAGAAAGAAAGGATCGACTCTCTACAGAGAAATGCACAATGACCCAAAACAAAGACTTTATCAGGTGAGAGATGTGGAAGGTACAAGACTGGTCAAGTCAATCACCAGACCTGAACTTAACTGAGCAGTATTCACCTCCTGAAGAAGAGACTGAAGAGAGAAACCCAACAAAACAAACAAACAGAAAGAATCTGCAAGAACAAACCTGGACAAGCATCACGAAGGAAGAATGCAAAAGGTACTGATACTGTAAACAAGAGATAAGCAAGCAACCAACCATTAAGTGTTATGTACTTTAGTGTGTTCCAATACTTTTGGTAACCTAAATATTCGGTGGTCTGCCACCAAAGGAGCCATGTTCTAAGTTATTTAACACGTCCAGATGTGAATATCAGGAAATTAAAGCTGGAAATCTGTCATCTCATATTCATCTTTAGATCTTAAAACGACTTCAGTGTGTAGCAACAAGCAAAAGAACTCGATGTGCCGTTCTGGTACTTTTGGAGGGTGCTGGAAAGTGAAGAGATTATCAGAAAGAGATAGCATTTTTAAGTTAACAGAGACCAAACATGACTATAACTTGTGGACTTCTTCTATCCTTGTCTGGTGAAATAACAACCTGACAAGTGACATCTTACCTGCAAAGCAAGCTTGGATACACAGCATTGAGATAAAGACCAGGAGATTCATTCTGCTCGAACTCGACTCCATTTCAGGTCTAACAGTTTTGACCAAAGTCCAGCCTGCAAACTCAGTGTGCATATGGGGAAACAAGCAAAATAACATGTTTTAAATGTAGAATGGAATAAAAACCCTTTGAATCAGCAGCAGGTGGTGCTAATGGTGCGAGCAAAGCCCAATGTGTTGAGGTTCTTAACACTGTAGAACCTGGATCAGGTGTAATATAAGGATAACATTTAATACTGGGTAAAATGTTAAGAATCTTGTTCCTTATAAAATAAAAACTTTTAACTGTTAATCAACTTGTAAAATGATCAACCTAATGATTGGCCTTATAAAGTGATTAGCAAACATTAGCAAACATAACATGAGATTGCAACAGAGGACTGATGGTTGCTGATAACGTGCCTCTTTGCAACGATGTAGAGCTTTCTTTTTCTTAGGCTTAAAGTTTTCTCGTTAATTTTATGTTTTTGAATTCTTATAAATATGGGATTTCTTTGGAATGCTAGTTAACATATCATATACACAGACTTGCCCAAAGACCTGGAGCTGCTAAATGCTATGGTCAGCTCTCCGGATGCACTAACAAACTGCTCCTGTAGAGCAAAACCCACCTTAGCTGTAGGGATTTCATGACTAAAGTTATATCAGTTCATACGTAATTCTAAATCAAACCCAAAGACAGAGAAGTGAGAAGTTTATTGTCCATTTGGAAAGAGAGGAGGAAGGTCACTAAGAGCAAAGCCCAAGAGTTGCCCTTGCTCTCTTTTGCTCTTTCTTCATCTGCTGACTCTCTTTGGTGTTATTCTTCTTGCTGAGCTTCTTGAAGGACGGTATGGAAAAGCGCTTCAGCTTCTTATCAGCTGTCTCCAGTTCCTTCTTCCCTCCTTCTGCTCCATCCTCTCCTTTTGAGCCCGAAACCTTCTCCTCAGTCATTCACCACCATAAACTCCTCCATGGTCTCACTCTTTCTCTCCAGGAGCTCGAATCTCTCTTGATTTTTCTCCTTCTCCATATTCTTCCTTTCTTTCTCCATCTCCAGCACCATCCTCCTTTTTCTTTTCTGAAGCCCTTTCTTCATTTCCTCCCTTTCCTTCACCAGAACATTGATCACTTCTATCTCTCTATCTCTTGCCTTGTCTTCTCTTGATGTTCTTCCTCTTACGGAGCTTCTGGACCGAAGTTCCTTAGCATCTTATCGATATTCCTTCAGCCCCTCCCTCATCTCAGGATCCATACTCCTGGCTTTCTGCTTAAGTTCTTCCACAGTTTTTTTTCAGGTTATCCACCACTGCTGCCATCTTCTCCAGCTCTTATTTTCTCTTTAAGAATCATTTCCAGCTATCTTCTGCCTTTTGTAAAACCACTCCACGTTTTCTTCTCCATGTACCTTCTCTCTTTCTCAAGCGGGAGCATCGAGCTGTCTTTATCAGCCAATTAGTTTGTTTTATTTAGGATATCTCAGGTATTGACCTGTGGCTTATCTATGAAGAAATCTATTTTAAAAAATGCACTTTAAATATTTTTCTTTATCTTGGAATGGTTACATTTGGAAATAAAAACGTTTTTCTCGTTCGTTACATAAACTTGAATGAATGTGTTCTCAAATTATTAATAATTATTTGCATATAATTACTACTATACCTGATGGATGAAGGATGATTGTAGCCCAGTTTCTTTGCCCAGTTACCTGTCATGTTTCTCACAATTTCTATGTTGTCTGAGATAGCAGTGAATTTCTCCACAATCTCTGAAGCCTAGCTCTATATGTTGTTTGGCAGTAAAAGCTTTCTATTTCTATTTTCTACATACAGGGTAGTATCTGGTATGCACCCCTTTTGCTCTTGCAAGTGTTTATAAAATCTAATGATCCAAGGGGGATCAAATCCATTAGCATGTCGTCTGACCCTGAGCTTCAAAGGAAGGCTGAAGGAGAAAAATCTCACTTCTTTGTACCAAGAAATGAACGCTGTCACTAAGCACATATTTGCATATACATTTAAATAGTAACTAGAAATAATGCAGATGTCTGAATAGAGATATTTTCCTTTCTTTGTTCTGTTTATTTCCAGTTTAGATATTCTTTTAATTCACAGAAAAGTGACTTTCGGAGCTTCAAAATATATGATCTTATATCTACTGTAACATATCTTGCACATCTGCTTAAAGGGGGTCACAGTCCAGTGACTTCTGTGCCGGTCCCAAGCAAATAGAGAGGGTTTGCGCCAGGAAGGGCATCCGACGTAAAACACTGCCAAATTTAACCATGCGAATCGTCAGTGCTTATTAGAGGTCTTAGTAGAGGATTGAAGAGAGTGCCTAGACAGGAAGCTACTGTATGCAAGTGTTGAGGATGCAGAAGATAGGGATAGGTGGAGAGAGATGATTCGCTGTGGCCACCTCTGAAGGGAAAAGCCAAAAGAAGAATAAGAATAAGAAGTATACACCGATTTGCATTTAATACATGCTTGCACATAAGTACTACAGTATGTATTTGGAAGTCATGCTAACAGCGGTATATCCTGTAAAGCAACCACAATCATCATTTAAACAGCATATCTCTTCATGTGTCCAATATTTCCAGAAAATAGGAACACACAAACACCGTTGCACACAAGACAGCTTGAGAATATATATTTCCTATATTAATTGCATTATTCATTAATCACTAACATAATGCACCCTAGAACAGTGTATTTATATGAACCAGGTTGCTGTGAAAGGAAAGTGCCTCAGTGGAGGTTGCAAACCACACATCTTTGTGGCCACAGTTTCCTGCGTAATCGGCATGAAAGTGTGAAAAGGACGCAAGGGCGCATGCGCAGACAGGTTAAACACATGAACTGAAGAAGAGGTTGTTAAAAAAAAAAAACAACAGGCAAAAGTGTGTGTAAGAAAGAACGTGGCTTTTATTCTAATAAGAATATTATAATTTTCTCCTTTTGGTCTGCTCAGTCATCTTCCTATTCCTGAGTAAAGGCTTCATTAGCATATTGCATCCTGTTAGACTTCATGCATATGGAGTAAAGACATGACACATGGTGCATGCAGACAAGCTCACGAGACAAAGCGAAAGACACAAACACACTCATTTCATCAGGTGAAAATCTGGACGGAATTCCCCTGGTCACATCACATCACAGCGAGATGTCTGGACCCTACAGAAAAGACTTGTAAAGAGCACCTACAGGGCAAATAAGGAATGATCATTATAGCAATATTTGTGTTAAAATTGTATTTTTTTTTTAAATGCTGAAAAGGAATAGAAGTTTTTTTCTTCTTCTTTCTACAACATTAGAACAGATTTGTGCACGCTTTCTTCTTTCTTACTTTCTGTGTAGTAGCTGCAGTCTTTAAAACCACAAGAGAGGATCACGTTCTTCCCAAGCGCTCGTCATACACGGGAGGTCGTGTGAGCCGAACACAGAAAATCAAAGTGCTTAACAGGATTTCCATTTCCATTTGAAACAGATTGTTTGCTGTTTTGTCTTTATAGCTCAATCCTGCAGTATAGAGTCTCTATTAGAAACTATTAGAACAGTGAGGCTTTTTTTTATGCCATTTAGATTTGAGATCATAAGATAAAAAGAGTTTAGAAAGCGACAGGTTGGTTGATGTCAGTGGGTACAAGCAAGAGATATGCAACCAAGTGTGAATAATACCACATTTATTTTAATGTACACTTAGACTTATCTGTTCCTATACATTTGCTGGACTAAACATTGGGTGGTCTGATGCAAAAGATTCTATATTTTATGTTTTTAACAAATCAAGTTGTAAATAATTCTCATCTCATATCTATCCATGTTTTTAGTGTAGGCACAAATTGGCTTTTGCCGTTCCAATAATTTTATACACTGATCAGGCATAACATTATGACCAGTGAGAGGTGAAGTGAATAAGACTGATGATCTCCTCATCATGGCACCTGTTAGTGGGTGGGATATATTAGGTGGCAAGTGAACATTTTAGAAGTGAACATGTTAGAAGCAGGAAAAATGGACAAGCGTAAGGATTTGAGCGAGTTTGACAAGGGCGAAATTGTGCTGGCTAGACGACTGGATCAGAGCATCTCCAAAACTGCAGCTCTTGTGGGGTGTTCCCGGTCTGCAGTTATCTATCAAAAGTACTCATCTATCAAAAGACCCGTGGAGGCCCCAACTTGCAACTTAGACGACTTAAAGGATCTGCTGCCAACATCTTGGCGCCAGATACCACATCACACCATCAAGGATCTAGTAGAGTCCATGCCTCGATGAGTCAGGGCTGTTTTGGCAGCAAAAGGGGGTTCCAACACAATATTAGGCAGGTGGTCATAATGTTATGGCTGTTCGGTGTACAAAAGTATATTCAGAACGTCTTTTACTGCTATTGCAACTACTGAAATTCTATTAAATATATATATATATATATATATATATATATATATATATATATATATATATATATATATAGTAATAATAATAATAATAATAATATTAATAATTAAATCAGACTAGTGAGATTATTTTTTCTTTATATAGTCAGTAACAACAAGATTCCAAAGAAAATGACAAATTTCAAATAAAAATACCTTTACAATACAGTCATCATGAGATAAACAGCTAGTGAACGAATGACTATTTATAGCAGTTACTACAGAAACAAGCTTGTCTTGCAACATTACACTGCATGAAATCTATGAATAAACAGTCAAGCATGATGTGTTTATTGTAAAAGAGTAAAAAAAAACAACCTCATTGGTACATGCTGTTATAGGAAACTATACACCATCACACCAATCTGAGTCATACTTTATTTGACTGATTTTTATTGTTTTTTCCACCATAACAAGTTGTCTGTGTTTTTCCCACTTGGTAGCTTGAGATGATGTAAGTTCTGAGACTTGAATTTCCATTTCCTGGTTAAAGTAAAAGTAAAACAAACCTAAATGATGAAGACGAATCAGGTTGCGATGATGCATGATATGATGCATGATCTGTACCACATATACTTTAACATTTACATTCCATGGCTCAGGTCCATCCATTTCAAAGATTCAAATATGATACAAAACCTGTGTGAACTTTTATCATAACCTAAAAGTCCTAATGCTAAAACGCCTTTTATTATGAATACAATCATGTATGGTCTTCTAAACGTCCTCATTGTTAGTTCCTTTAAAAATGCTTTAACTGAATAAGATGTGTCGAGCCCTGTCTTAATATAGCACATCATTTTATTTTCTTTTAAGTAGGAGGACTCCAAATATTTTGCTCTGTAATTACAACATAATCCGAACTACGAATCTAGCACCATTTGAGAAAGATAGTTGATATAATCATTCATCTATATTCTGAAACTCCTTTAATATTACAAAATTGTATTAGTTTCTGACTTGTTTAGTGTTAAAGGCTGCCTCTCCTGTTACATGATGTGTTAGTATGTCCCAGATCTCTCTTACTATACACTCAAAAGTATGTACATTTTCTGCACAAAAACAGTACATACATTTAGAGCATAGTGTAAATACTCATACTGAGCTTTAACACAGGGGTGCTATTATGCTGTAAGACAGGGATGTCCAGTCTTATCCGCAAAGGGCCGGTGTGGGTGCAGGTGTTCATTCCAACCGAGCAGAAGCCACACCTGAGTCTATAGAAAACCAAGATCAGTTGATTAAACAGGTTGAATCAGGTGTGGCTTCTGCTAGATTGGAATGAAAACCTGCACCCACACCGGCCCTTTGTGGATAAGATTGGACATCCCTGCTGTAAGATGTCTGGGCTTCTGAAATGTACTGAAGGGACCAAAACAAACGTGTAAAAACAATCCTCTACACGTGCGTCCTTCCACGTTTGTGGTTACAGTGTGGAAAAGAACCACACGTGATGGTCAGGTGTCCACAAACTTTTGGCCACATAGTGTACGATTTTAAGAAAAAAACATTTCAGTTACTAAAAATATCATTTGCTTATATTGTCTTGTTTATCTTTAAAGCATTCACACTGCATCAACCGAAAGGTGTGTGTTTTTAGATCCAGCACGTTTCCTGCATCCATTGCTCGGTACTCGGTGGCTGGCTGTATCGGTGGTCGATTGCTCTGGTCTGACGGTTCATTGAGACTAAAATTAAAAGAGCAGCATTGTGGGAGGTTTTGGACTACATGTGTGCTGCTAGCTGCAGAGAAAGCGAAAGCTAATATAAAAGCCTTATGCACTGTAACTGGATATACAGCCATTTTAAAATGTTTTATTATATTTTTAAAGCCACCACACTGATTTATTAGGTCGTATAACGGCGTACAAACAATGCCGCTCATTCACAGCTAGTTAGCATCGGCTAGAGGTTTTAATTTCATTATAGTTAACTGTTTACTGCATCCGCTGAGGGACGAGCTGAAGCTGAAGCTGAAGCTAGCTGTAGTATTTATGTTTAGCCGAGTTGCTAAAGGATCAGGCTTTCACTGACAGCACCGAGTCTCTCGAAATGGAGCAGCCGGTTGTGGGTAAAGTCCTCGTTACTCCTCCTTATATGTGTCAAAAGTTCCGTGTTGTGTTTTCCGAAAGCTTTCTAGACTTTTTGAACAATGGTAAAAAAAAAAAAGTTGCCCTGCACTGCTTTACAGAGAGAGCGAAGAGCTTTTGGTCTCAAGTGGACGTGGACCTGGCTTTTGAGGAGTTGCTGGACTTCCTGTTGTGTCTGAGAGAAGCTATAAAGAGCAGAACTGCCTCGGATAAAGGTGAATATCACACCAGCCTCTCACTATCACGGCATTAATGATGCAGGCGCATTTACTGCATTTATATGGGATCTGTAGTAGTAGGAGCTTCTTAACTGCATTTAGCCTTTCTAACTCTGTAGTTAGATCAAGTGAGCAGTATTGATGAGTTTATAAGCTACAGGAAACATTTGAGTGCCTAGGTTCATTCATTTATTCACACACTGACTCACTCACCCGCTAACTGATTCACTGACTGATTCAATCCTTTTTACGCACTCACTGACTGACTCACTCACCCGCTAACTGATTCACTCACTGACTCACTCACTCGCTAACTGATTCACTCACTGACTCACTCACCCGCTAACTGATTCACTGACAGACTCACTCACCCGCTAACTGATTTACTAACTCACTCACCTGCTAACTGATTCACTGACTGACTCACTCACCCGCTAACTGATTCACTGACTGACTCACTCACCCGCTAACTGATTCACTGACAGACTCACTCACCCGCTAACTGATTCACTGACAGACTCACTCACCCGCTAACTGATTTACTAACTCACTCACCTGCTAACTGATTCACTGACTGACTCACTCACCCGCTAACTGATTCACTGACTGACTCACTCACCCGCTAACAGATTCACTCACTGACTCACTCACCTGCTAACTGATTCACTGACTGACTCACTCACCCGCTAACTGATTCACTGACAGACTCACTCACCCGCTAACTGATTTACTGACTCACTCACCTGCTAACTGATTCACTGACTGACTCACTCACCCGCTAACTGATTCACTGACTGACTCACTCACCCGCTAACTGATTTACTGACTCACTCACCCGCTAACTGATTCACTGACTGACTCACTGACACTCACCCGCTAACTGATTTACTGACTCACTCACCTGCTAACTGATTCACTGACTGAATCACTCACCTGCTAACTGATTCACTGACACTCACTCACCTGCTAACTGATTCACTGACACTCACTCACCTGCTAACTGATTCACTGACAGACTCACCCGCTAACTGATTCACTGACAGACTCACTCACCTTCTAACTGATTTACTGACTCACTCACCCGCTATCTCATTCACTGACTGATTCACTGATTTCACTCACCTGCTAACTCATTTATTGGCTGACTCACTCAACCACTAACTGACTCACTCACTGGCTAACTGATTCACTGACTGACTCACCCACTAACTGACTCACTCACTGATTCGTTCAGCCTTTTACCCACTAATTGATTCACTGACTCACGCACCTGCTAACTGATTCACTGACTGATTCATTCAGCCTTTTACTCACTCACTCACTGACTGACTTACTCACCCGCTGACTGATTCACTGACTGACTCACTTACCCGCTAACTGATTCACAGACTGAGCGACTCACTGATTCACTGAGTCACTCACTGATTCATTCTGCCTTTTACTCACTCACTGATTCACTGACTAACTTATTGGCTTTATTTTAATTACTCTAATTGTATCTCATTCAAATATTATTATATGAAGAACACTAATGTAAAAGGCTTGTATCATGCATTGCAAATGATTCAAATTGCATTCGTCATCCTAACAATAGAGAAAAAGCACCATTCTGCCTCGTCCTGTCACTGTTTTAATGTTTCTCACTACCTGTGTGTGTTTTTGCTCAGGCTACATCCAGGGCATGAATATTATTATGGAGTCAGAGGTGTCGCTGAGTGCTGCTTTGAGGAGCGATTCCTTTGAGGAGGTGTTGATTGGTGAAGGTATCATCCTGCTGAATTTAGAGACTTCCTCATGCCTTAGATCAATTTTAGCATGCTAGAGAGTTTAGATGATTTTAACAAATGAAACTTAGAATATTTTGTTAAGGCAACAAGCACAGATAATGAGTGTGCTTGCAGAGATGTGTGTGTATATAGCTCCTTCATACTTATACCTCCTTTTACTTGTTTTTTCCTTCTCAATTTCTCTTCAGTTCTTGAAACTCAGTCCACTGAGAATTGAGCTTGGGGTAACTTTTATCTTTAAAATATTTGGGGAAGACAATTGAATGTAATTTTTCTTTCTAAATCATGAAACGGTGATTAGCTGAAATGACTTACTACATATGTTGATGTTTTGCATTTTGAAGATTAATACATAGTGTGACTAAGGAACTTTACCAATTTCATCATAAGTTTGCCGTATTGTCCTGGCAATATGGCAAACTCCTAAAATCCACTCTAATGCATTTTTGACATTTAAGAAATATACGCTTATAGTTTGAAGGTAAATTTTTTTTTGTAATTTAAAATGATTCAGAAAATGATGGTTATTATCCTGCAGACTTCTCCTAATTCAGATTGTAATTCTTAGTCTAAATGTCTTTCTGAATAAACGGGTACATGAACATGGCTGCCTTTTAACGTGTCTCCTACCGCACTACCATGTTTTCTTACAGACATACTGACAGTGTCTGTATCAGACTCGCACTGCACTATACTGAAAATGAAGGATCTACCTGTGCCAGAAGACACCATGCTTGATGATCCGTCAAGGTTTTTGCCTAGCATTACTTCTGTTTTGTTGTCTTTCGCTTTCCCAGACTTTTCCTTACTTTAACTAGATATTTCTTTTCGTGTATTTTTCCAAAGGAACCCAGAGTCCGGTTCAGATAACAGTCAGATGTCTTCATCAGGCAGAAACGATGCTTCGTTATCAGGGAAGTTAGACATATATGACTATATGACGCTGCTGTCGCCGACAAATCTTTTATCTGATGACCAGTTGGGCCCTGTTTCACCTGTCCAGCTTTCCTATCAACAGCACGACTGCAGCCCAGCCTGTCTCCCTCACCTACCGTCTCACTCAGACCACTTTCTCAGCCACAACCCCTTGCGCGTGCCTCTTATCTGCCACTTCCAGCGGTATTGTGCCAAGCCACTCACATTCCCTACACAAGAGGACTTGGACTTGGACGTGGTCTACAAAACCCCGTGTGGGCGGAGCTTGTGCTGCATGGATGACGTGTATCAGTTCTTACAAGAGACTAAAAGCCTCGGGGTCCTGCAGCAGACCAACTTCAGCTTCAATCCACAAGTCATGCCAGAGCGTCAGGCCCAGCCAAGGCCTCTCGCTCCTGCTTCACCTCTTCCTACAACCAGTATTTTTGAGCGGGATATAAGCCGTGGGATGGAAGCTGTCCCGATCTCTCTGTGTAATGACTTGGATGGCGTACGGCCGAAAGAGTTTCGTTACCGTAAGGATCGCTGGCCTCACGGCTGCTTTTTAAGCAAGGCACCATTTTTTCTGACCTGCTGCGACTGCACAGACGGATGCACGGAGAGTTCCAGCTGTTTATGTCTTCAGCTGTCTCTAAAGGCTGGAGCAAAGACAGACCAGCTTTACAGACACCACCGGCTAAATGAGCCCGTGGACACGGGGTAAGAATGTTATCAGTTGATCTATTAGAAAATGAACAGTGCCTATTGGTTTATTGTGGTTTACTGTGACCTGAATAACACAACCACTAACTAGGGAAGTAGGGATTACACATAGCACACCACACCTGCATGTTTATTCACCAGAAAATAGACTAACCAGAAATCACTTCATTATCAGATGACAAAACAGCGTTACACTTTCCTCATACTGAATATGCAAATGTATAAAACAGAGCTTTGCGACATTGCTCTTACGTACCAGAGAGGACAAAAAATTGTGCTGTTAAAGAAAAGAAAAAAAAAAAAAAGGTTTTCACAAAGCTGAAGCTGTAAGAAAGCTCAAGTGATATTGACTGTGATCATTATTTACAAGATATGAGCATTTTCCATCCGTGGATTTTCTAACCTCACCTCAGGAATGTGCATTTGCATTTCACAATTGAGTCTCTGAAAAAGTTTCCAAAGACCTTATCAGCAGATTGCGCACACAAGCCATTACGATGTGCTCATGTTGTTTTGTCGAGGCGTCTAAAGATGGTCAGATGCTCCAGCGTCAGGCTGCACAAGTTATAAAATACAGAACAATGATATACATCTATATAGATATATCTGTACTAATAACTCTGTGACTAGTGACTGAAGTGGAGTTTAGAAATAACGTGAAATTGACAATATGGCACTGCCCTTGTCTTTTTTTTTTTTAAACATGGTGGTACTCGAGTACTTCCTCTTTTTGTACCATTTGTTTTGAAAGAATCGTTTTTGAGGGAACAGTGAAGGGAGGAGCTGTATTTCAACAGCTACACTATATTGCCAAAAGTTTTGGAATGTCTGCCTTTACATGCACATAAATGTAATATGGAGTTGCAGCTATAACACCTTCAACTATTCTGGGAAGGCTTTCCACAAGGTTTAGGAGTGTGTTTATGGGAATTTTTGACCATTCCTCTAGAAGCGCGTTTGTGAAGTCAGGCACTGATGTTGGATGAGAAGGTCTGGCTCAGAGATCTAGTGGAGTCCATGCCTCGGTGGGTCAGGGCTGTTTTGGCAGCAAAAGGGAGACCAACACAATAATTAGGCAGGTGGTCATAATGTTATGCCTGATCAGTGTATGTACAACATGTGTCTGATGTAAACAGTGTGTACACATGGTGGTGCAGTAGTATCTGTCACGTAGAGACCAGCTGTGATACAGCGTTGTACTGGATGACTTTAAGGAGATGTTTGTGTTGAAACCCAGTGGTCTCTGGAGTCCTTCTCCATTAGCACCGTGTGTTTTGGGGAAATCTATTGGGAGTGAACATGGAAGGGAGGGTCTGTATTTGTCTGTTGTTTCAGCAGCTGTCTCCATCTGACTGTACCTTTTTAAGAATACCTCTCTGGCTGTGACAGGAAATGAAAGTGTTTATGTAATATATGCAGGATCCGGTCAAGCCTATCCTCAGATACACTATGCATGCTGCTTTCACATGCTGTATATTTATGTATAGTAGTGTGTGTTGTGTTTATTGACTTGTTGAATGGAGTTTTTTCCCAATAGAACGGTCCTAATACATTATTGGTTGGAAACATGATGAACACGGACTCACTGCACTTTTTTTTTTAAATGTCTTTATAACAGGCTGTTCGAATGTGGCCCATGGTGCGGGTGCCAGAAAAGCAGCTGTCAGAATCGTGTGGTTCAGCATGGACTCAGTGTTCGCCTGCAGGTGTTTCGCACCGATGACAAGGGATGGGGCGTGCGTTGCCGTGACGACCTCGATGCAGGCACCTTTGTCTGTACCTACGCAGGTATCTATGTTGTCCTTAAAAGGTCACATGTATAGCTTTAAGGTGTGTCTGTGTGTGTCTGTGTGCGTCCATTGTTAAGTGGTAAAATTGAATTGTGTTCTTCTGTGTGTGTGTGTGCGTCTGTGTCTCATTGTGTGCGTCTGTGTCTCATTGTGTGCGTCTGTGTCTCATTGTGTGCGTCTGTGTCTCATTGTGTGCGTCTGTGTCTCATTGTGTGCGTCTGTGTCTCATTGTGTGCGTCTGTGTCTCATTGTGTGCGTCTGCGTCTGTGTGTGCGTCTGCGTCTGTGTGTGCGTCTGCGTCTCTGTCTGAGTCTCTGTCTGTGTGCATCTCTGTCTGTATGTGACTCTGTCTGTGTGTGTCTCTGTGTGTGTTGTGCCATGTATGACATTTGAATAATGAATAACAAACATATTTATTGTGTTTTATATTCTAGGTGTTATCCTCAGACTAGCGCGGAACTTAGAGGAGCCTCTTCTCTCTAAAATCCAGAAGGAGGAGCAGCTGTCCGATGATGAGGTGGAGGTGGTGGAGGAGTGGACGCTTCCCTCAGGGCAGAAGAAAACAGGAACCATTACTACTGAGACACTGGATACCTCTCCACCACTTTACGTTCCTGTGATCCAGAGATCTGCAGACCAGCCCTCGACACTGCAGGATGGGAAGGAACAGCTGGAGCACTCGGTTAGTCACCGTGTCTCATGCTTTTCAAGTTAAACATAATTGATCGGATTAAACTTCAGGTAATTCCAGTCAAGCCATTTCATTGGACCAGAAGTGTTTGAAGAACTACGTGTCCATAAGGCATGATGATGGCTCTGTCTTTTTATGTGGGTTGACTGACAGTGTAGATGAAAACTAATAGCATTACATTATGTGATTTGTTTCATCCTGTTTGTTAATGTTTACTCTGCTTCAGTCACCCAGTGCTGAATATCCTACAGTAGAGCACGTCTTATGAAACTGCACTAAGGTGTCTTTCTCTGAGCCCTTTCTTCTGTACTTCCTGATCTGTCACTACAACTAAACCAAAGGAAGCGGCAGTCATGATTTGATTCAGTAATTTGCATCTTATTCTTGCTATATAGACCACAGATGACACGTTATAAACATGGGACATTATTTACAAATAACCACTTTTTTTTAACCGTGGGTTTGTTTCGGTTGCTTTGACGGCCAGTATTTGGCAAGGACATCTGTTGAATGTCAACAGTGTGAGTTCTACCTACTTGGAAATGACCTAGATCTGTATGAGGATATTTAGAAGTCATTAGCACCTGTTAGTGTTTGGGATATATTAGGCAGCAAGTAAACATTTTGTCCTCAAAGTTGATGTTAGAAGCAGGAAAAATGGGCAAGCGTAAGGATTTGAACGAGTTTGACAAAGGACCAAATTGTGATGGCTAGACAACTGGATCAGAGCGTCTCCAAAACGGCAGCTCTTGTGGGGTGTTCCCGGTCTGCTGTGGTCAGTATCCATCAAAAGTCGTCCAAGGAAGGAACAGTGGTGAACCGGTGACAGGGTCATGGGGGGCCAAGACTCATTGATGGACGTGGGGAGTGAAGGCTGGCCCGTGTGATCCGATCCAACAGACGAGCTACTGTTGCTCAAATTGCTAAAGAAGTTAATGCTGGTTCTGATAGAAAGGTGTCAGAATACACAGTGCAGGATGGGTCAGGGCTGTTTAAGCAGCAAAAGGAGGACCAACACAATATCAGGCAGGTGGTCATAATGTTATGCCTGATCTGTGTATTCAGTTTTTTTTTTCCCCAATCAAATATCTCCTCAATTTCTCAGAATACCCAGGAGGAAATGAACAGCTGTTTATCACCTGATCCTAATCACACAGGTAATAATTATGTCCCTTATGTAAGTTCGTAAAGGATGATAAAAGCTTCATTCATAAATCGGGTCATTTTATATTTCTGTATATTTCTATGTGTAGAAATCAAAGACCAACATAACGAAGGAGGGGTGAGGAAGAGGCTCCGGTTGGATGACAAGGAAACCGGCGGCGGCGTACATCGAGATCAGATGGTGCCTAAAGCAGAAGGGAAACCCGACTGTCAGGAGAAAATGTATTATCTCGATGCTTCAAAAGAAGGAAACGTGGCAAGGTTTATGAACGTAAGTATAGCTGCATTTTCCAAACTATCAGTTGTTTGTGTTGTTTTAACATTATCTTCATGTTTGACCCCACAGCACAGCTGCAATCCCAACCTATTTGTCCAGAATGTCTTTGTTGATACCCACGATCCCAAATTCCCAGTAATTGCTTTCTTTACAAGCAAGTAAGTTCCTCAGAAGCAACAGTGGCTGCAACAGTGAAGTATTGCTTTGGCAGATTTTTGTCCTCATTCAGTATTGTATTAAGATACAGTGATTTAAGTTCATGAGATAAGACATTAGATAGATCAGCTGTGTATATTTAGATCATTAGTTTTACCTGCCTGATAGTGGGTCATGTTTGTTTCACAGGCCAATCAGAGCAGGGACTGAGCTGACCTGGAATTATTCCTATAAAACAGGAAGTGATCCCGAGCACGAGGTACCATGTCTGTGCGGTTCAACTGACTGCCAAGCAGTTATCATCTGACCGTTCATTGACCACCTGTGGGGAAAGGTTAGGTCAAGGTGTAAGAGGGTAAGCATAAGATCTAAGGCTCAGGAACTGTGGATATAAAATGCGTGCCATGTGGTTCAGCTTCGGGGTATTCCTGAACCTCGCTTTCAATAACAAAAACTGAATGAAGTCAGATGTTTCTACACAGTTCCATCTATAAACATAGTAGAAGCACAGTCATTCTTTTACGGTTAATAACAGCACTGTTTTTTTGTACATTCTTTGAAATGACATATTTCAGGAGGGAAAATAAAAAGCCTTCATCCTTCCTAGTATTGATGTGGAATGCAGATTTATTGAACAAAACCTACTCGACTCATGTCCTGCTATTGCACTGTGTAAAGTAATGAAGAGTTTTATGGATTAAAAATGTATTGTGATGCCTCTCTCTTGGCTTGGAATGCTTTTTGCTGTAGTGTCTGCCTTCTGAACAAATGATACAGTAGAATATTAAATAAAATAGAAATATAAAACACATATAAATACACACTGACCATCCACTCCAGGGGACAAAGAATATACAGTATAGCCTTTTCCTCAGCAATGATGCAGCGTTTATTACAAATTAGACTAGTTAATAAATGCTCTATAGCTGCACTGATGTTTTTTCGAGCAATTAATCCGATTTAAATCTAATACATTTCTGCGAACAAAGGCTAAGTGTGTTTGAGGTGCAGATTCACTTCTGTACAGAAATATTTATATAGATTTAGACCATATAGCTATACAGATTCCTAGCAGGGGTGAAGGAAGTTCTTCTTGCAGAGAAACACCAGGAAAAGGTTTTTAATTCCATATTTTATATTTATATTTTAATTCCATATGGGTTTATACAAAAGCAACAGGCTTTTCACTTATACATCAGAACATAATCTGCTGTCACATCTTGCAACATCACAGTGATTTAACAGTACTTGACTGACAAAATGCCTTTATTTGATTGACAAACTCTCAGAGATGTATGACTGTGCTGGATGAAAAAGGACAACTTGAGAAAGGATAGAATTATGTCAAATTTGGAACGATGCACTCTTAAAAACAGTGTTAAATAGCATGAAGGACTTTATGATATTACTGTCCTATCAGGGCAGCTTCCATGTAGAACCTCTTTAGAAAGAGTTAAGGGTCGATTGACTGATAGATGGATATAGAGATGGATAGACAGATTTATAGGCGTATAGACAGATGGATGGATAGATAGACAGATAGACCGATTTTTAGATGGACAGGCAGATGGATAGACAACAGACGGATAGATGGATAGATAGACCGATTTTTAGATGGATAGGTGGAGGGATAGATTTATGGATGGATAGACAAATGGAGAGACAACAGACAGATGGATAGATGGATGGACATTTTTAGATGGATAGGCAGATAGACCGATTTTTAGGTGGGTAGATTTATGGATGGATAGAGAGATAGACGGATGGACGGATTTATAGATGGATAGACACTTTACTGAAATGGGATTTCTCAAGAAATAAAAATGCTCAACATTTTAAATAATCCATGGAGAAACTTTTTGCAACTAGAGTGAAAAGCAACGGTCACTCAAACACCACAGCTTAAATATAGACCATGGATATTAAGATTGTGTTTATTGGTTTGAATTTCATGACTACAAAATTGAGTTACTAGAACTGGATAATCACTCGTACTAACTGCTGTGACTGAGGAATGAAAAATAAAACAACCCAAAAAGTAGGCCACAGCAGCAGGTCTGTGGGAACCCATCAAATGTCTCACAGGTGCAGTGTATACGAACTGAAACTGAAAATATAGAGCATGGTTATCCAATCTTATCCAAAAAGGGCCAGCATGCTGCAGGGTTTCATTCCCCATCAAGCCATACTTTGATTTTATAGAAAAATTGATTAAACTGGTGGAATCAGGGGTGGTTCAGTTGGAATGAAAACCTGCACACTAGTTGAGAGTAGGAAGCACTCAAACCTTTAACCCTTACTTATTACTGATTCAGTTTGGATGTTTTACCATGTCTTGAAGATTAGGAACATTTTTGGTTGCCAGATTTAATTGTAATCATGTAAAGCAGCTTTGCCCAAATAAATTTTAAATAAAAAAAAATTTAGTTTCTTAGAATTGTTAAAATTCTAATGACTTCACTTTTTAAAATTACATTTTCAAAGCACGAGATGCTTTGCTACAGTTATTAGTCATTAGTTTTAAGAAAACCCCCCCAGTAACCTGCATTGGGTCTTGACTTTCAAACAGCTGATAGAACCACAGGCCTACACCAGAGCGTCCCAACCTGCACGGCATAATGAAGTCTCTGCACTAAAGCACACCAGTTCATCTCATGCAGAACTGAAACAGGTGTTTGAGCAAAGAAAGCACCAGGGTTTGGAACCCGTGACCTTCACACATGGAAAAGTGACACGAGTCAAAATTAATACAAAGTTTATTGGTTTAAAAAAAAACTTTTAAAAAAAAAAAAACACAAGTGCACATATTGGAGGTCTTTAAAACTCCTGGGACTGAACATCCTTGCTGGTGTTGGCCTCTCGAGGTGCCTTGGTCTTCTTGGGCAGGAGCTGAGCCTGGATGTTGGGCAGCACTCCTCCTTCACTGATCGTGACTCCCCCCAGCAGCGTGTTCAGCTCCTCATCGTTCCTCACAGCCAGCTGAATGTGGCGTGGAGCGATGCGCAGCTTCTTGTTATCTCTGCTGGCGTTTCCGGCCAGTTCCAGCACCTCCGCGGACAGATACTCCAGAACCGCGGTGAGGTAAACAGCAGCACCGGAACCGACCCTGTGCGCGTAGTTGCCCTTCTTCAGGAGGCGTGCGATGCGGCCAACCGGAAACTGAAGCCCAGCACGTGTGGAGCGGGACACGGAGGACTTGGTCTTAGCAGCCGCTACAATTTTCTTCCCACGACCAGACATGATGCTTCGAGCTGTCGAGGGAAAGAGGGACATTGAGGGCATCATACAGGAACCGCACGTGCAGAAACTCGCCACATTATCACAATGACATTATCGCCAAAGTTTAACCAGCTACAGGAAATGACATCAAGCGTCAAGCTGAAATAATAAAGTTGCATTAAAATACCGTGCCCCTCTTTCGAGCCGCTTACCTTTTTAGTGTCCAGATAGACTTAAGGTTAAAGTTGTGGCACGAGATGACCTGCTTATATAGCAGCCGTGTAACACGCTTCACCTGGTCTGCACCACAACAACCAATCAGCTCACAGACACAATTAAGATGCAGCTCGAGACCGAACACACCGGTAGTGTGCGCAGCATTTCATCCGGAAATGTTTCGGTGTACCTGAAACTGTGCATTGCACCTCTTTCACACTCAGGAAAATTTATTTAAAATAAATTCACAATTATTAATAAGGCCTGAACAGAGTCCTGACCTCAACCTGATAGAACACCTTTGGGTTGAATTAGAGCGGAGACTGCCAGCCAGACCTTCTCGTCCAACATCAGTGCCTGACCTCACAAATGCTCTTCTAGAGAAATGGTCAAAAATTCCCATAAACACACTCTTAACCTTGTGGAAAGCCTTCCCAGAAGAGTTGAAGCTGTTATAGCTGCAAAGGGCGGGTCAACTCCATATTACATTCATGTGCATGTATATATATTAATGCTGTAACAGATTTAGGCCTCTTAGTTCCACTGCAGGGAAATTTTCTTTTTACTACAGCATACAGAGACACTTGATACAATTGGGAACATGCACATATTGGTGATGGTCCACTTTTTTTCTAATGAACAGCATTCAATGTTATCAGGAGGAACTTTATCATGCAGCAAGACAGTGACCCAAAACACACCGCTAACACAACAAAGGACTTCAACTCCTGAAGATGAGACTCAAGAGAGAAACCCCCTAAAACAAACAACACCTTAAAGAAGCTGTGGTACAAACCTGGAAATTCAACCGGTTGATGTAATGAGGTCAGGGTTAGGCTGGTCTGATGCAGTTGTGTTACAGTGTTAGTGTGTCACTGCTACTGACTTTAATTTACCTTTAAATGATCTGTTCCTGTGAATGTCTTCTGTGTATAGCAAAGTAATTGGCCTTGCTGTTTCAACACTTTCAGAGGGGCATCTATCTATCTAGTATATTTTTTTTGGTATATTGCCAGTCTTAACCATGTTACCTTTTGGTTCTTTCATTACATCATTCATACAGCCTACTTTTGTAAACTATTATAAGATAAGATAAGATAAGATAAGATAAGATAAGATAAGATAAGATAAGATAAGATAAGATAAGATAATATTAATTAATATCTTTACAAGATAATATTTATTAATCCAGATGGAAATTCTTTTGCCATAGACTATTCTTCTTCTTCTTCTTCTTCTTCTTCTTCTTCTTCTTCTTATTATTATTATTATTAATAATAATAATAATAATAATATTAGTAATAGTAGTATCATCATCATCATTATTATTATTATTAATGTTATTATTATTATTGTTGTTGTTGTTGTTGTTATTATTTATTGTTTTCATCACAAAAGGAACATTTGAAGATAACACTGTTATCTACTGCACAGGTAGGATTTATCCCAAAAAAGTTTCTGTGACTTTTACCTTCTTATTTAGTAGGCTGTATATTTATGGTCCAATGGTGATGTGCTTGAATATAAACCAGAAATTCCTGTACCTCGTTATATAGTTATATCCAGTTATATTCTGTATTTAGTTTAATTTGTCACATACAGAACCATGCACATGGAAATGCTTTTCTATTGTATGTGTCATAGTAATAGCAAAAGGGATAATAAATGTAGAAAATATAAATATTACTATGGATCGGTGGCAGATTTATTGTGAATAAAGTGCAGATGTGCGCAGATGATAACCCTATCATTAATCACATTTCCTCCTGTGCTGAAACCATTGATCAGGCCTGATCCAGTGTTACTTTAATAGTACTCATACGGGAGCAGTGTATTCGCGCATGCGCTGTACAGCACCTGGAGCACGTCGAATTGTAAGTCACGTGTCCGCTTGAGTTATCACATGACCACTCTGTACATAACACTGGATCTTGTTGACATGACTAGAAGGACGTGAATATGACCGCCGTGGTGCTGTTAATGATTTCTTTGGCCCTTATGGCCGTATCGACGAATCAGGTGAAAATCCCTCCGCATGAAGAAGTAGCGCGAATGGCTCGGTTCGTCGTTAACCAGTGCGACTGGGCCTCGATGGCCACCATCTCCACTCACGAGCCCGTGAAGGGACAGCCGTTCTCCAACACCTTCTCCATTAGTGACGGACCGCTGGGCAACGGCACCGGGATCCCCTACATGTACCTCACACACATGGAGATCTCCGTGCAGGATCTGCAGGTGAGGAAAGATAGAGGCTCATAATAATGGGGTTAGTGGTTAAGGCATTGGACTACTGATCGGAAGGTTGTGTGTTCAAGTCCCAGGTCCACCAAGCTGCAGGTTCTGGGCCCCTGAGCAAGGCCCTTAACCCTCAGTTGTATAAAAATGAGATGAAAAATGTAAGCCACTCTGGCTTTCTGCTAAATAAAGCTTAGACATGTAGATTCAGGACGTTTGAACCTTTCATGTACCCTGTTACTGTTCAGAGTGAACTTAAAAAGCAATTTGTACAGAAATATACAATATCACAATGAGATGTAGATTTATCTCTTTAATGAGAAATGCAGAGGTGACCGTTTCAAGGAAAAAGTCACGGAGATAAAAAATAAGGAAGAAACACTGAGAGAAACCTTACTCAAAAGGGAACCACAGATACAAAAGTATCGGTCAGTAATCTTTCACAGACACAGATCACAACTTACCAACATCGTCAAGTGATTGGATATCAGCCCTAATATTTTGTCATTGCCACCAATTACACCACATCTGTTCTTGTGAGGTGAAACCCAATTCAAGGAAATATCCAGATGTCAGATATAAACATGGGTGTGTTTGATCATTTATTAGCTAAAATGTTTGATGTGTAGAATGTATATAAACAGTATATGGGTGGGGACACAATTATACTTATTGGTGAATAGAAATAGCAGAAAAGTCCACCCATATATATAAGAGCAACCTTCTTCTATGTTTTTTATTTAGCAATGCCTGTGTGGTCTTCATCAACTTCTATAAATGAACCAATAATTTCGGGTAACAAGGTTTTAATAACGTCGAAAGAATTGATGTGCAAAAGTGCGTAGTTGGGTAAAAATAATTGGAGATCATTTTGGAGATCACTTCATTCATGTCTGAGGGTATAAATTTATGATCAGCTTTTTTAGGATCCTGCCACAGCATGTTGGGGTCCGGACTTTGACTTTGCCGTTCCAAACATCTTGATCTTTAGTTTTTTTCTTCTTTAGCTTTAGCTTGTGTGCTCACTGGGATCATTAGGATCATTGTCCAGTTGCATGACCCAATTTTAAACTGCTGGACAGATTTGTCTTCAGAATATTCTAGTGTAAAGCAGAGTTCATTCTTGTCCTCTGGCTGCAAAACAAGCCCAAGTCATCACATCTCTAGCACCTTGCTTCACAGGTAGTATGTTTGAATTTTGCCAAATATGGCGCTGTTGAAGAAGATGCAGTAGCCTTTATTTATAACACAGTGAAATTCTTTCTTCACCTAGAGCAGCTTTGGAGGTTAGGGTTAGATCACATGATACAGTGCCCCTGGAGCATAGAGGGTTTAGGGCCTTCCTCAAGGGCCCAATGGTGCTGGGGTTTGAACCCCAACCTTCCAATCAACAACCCAGAGCCTTAACCACTTGTGCTAACACATGATATCCAAACTTCTTCACCTTGGTCTCATCAGTCCAAAAGATATTGTTCAGGACTTTTGTCTTTAGTTCAGATGCAAGTTTGCGATCCTAAGTCATGCCGCTACGATCCTTTTGGGGAAAGCCGTGAATGTTTAGCCCTTTTCTGAAAGTGCTATCAGGAACATAACCATTTAATGTGTTTGCAAAGTCCTGTAGGTCAAATGATGTAGCTTTTGGGGTATTTGTGTGCCATTACTCATCACTTATGGCAAGATTAGTAACTGTCTGGAAGGCTCTCCATTTGGAAGCAATCCTTCTCAGTGTAAAATGGTGAATTTAAGATTATTTGGAGAAAGCCTTATAACCCTCCGAGACTGATAAGCAGCAACAATAGCTTTTCTGTAGTGATATCCTTTCTTCTTGATGAGCTGCAGAACACCAAGTTCTGCTTTTATAGAGGAACTCGTACTTCTTGATGATTGTTTAATCTTGTGCATTTCATTAGAAACACACCAGAGTGCTAATTATTCTCTTAATGACTGTTATCTAAAAGTGTGTCCTTATTTTTTCCCCCTTGGTTTCCGAAAGTTTGATTGCTTTTTGTGGGAAAATGAGCTTATTTATTTGTTTATAGACGTTGGACCACACTATTGTAATGTAGGCCCTGATAAATAAAACCATAGAAAAGGAGTTTGTACATTTTTCCCTTTGTCTGTAAAATCTAATCTACTCAGCAGTATAGATATTTATTTGTAGTCGTTTCTTTGAAACCGTAATGGGGATGTGAGAACATTTTACTCAGCAGAAATAATTGCACACATTGAAGTCACAAAATGTCCAGTCATCCAAGTACGTGAGTCAGCTAAATGCTGTGACTTGGCAGTTTTTGTCAAACCCGCTGCATGTTAGTGATCTTTATTATCTCCACTGCCCAAAAACCCAGACCGCTGACAGCACGTGATAATGCTAGCTTATCACATATCCCTCTTTATTAATAATCTGTGAATGAAAGTAATCATATATATTCAGATTCAGTTTATTTATTTGTATAGTGTTTTTAAAGCAAGTACAGAAACAAAGAATAAAAATTATATACAAACTTTTTAAAATTAACTTACAATTTTATCCCTAATGAGAAGCCTGAGGCAACAGTGGTGAGGAAAAACTCCCTGAAATGATATGAGGAAGAAACCTTGAGAGGAACCAGGCTCAGAACTGAACCTCATCCTCATTTGGGTGACACTGGACAATAATTAATGTAAATGTTGTCCTGTCTACAACCGTTTATTGTCACGTGGAACCAAGAACTCCTGAGCAACTAATAAGTCAGTGTGAATTAATTCAAGTGAGTTGAACAATAATTCCTACCTGCTGAAAGCTGACTGATGCAACGGCAGTTTGTTAGTCTCTAAGTCAGACTGTCCACGCAGATCTGTCTCAGCGAGCATCACCAAGCGACAAGACTAACCAGGGAAAGAGTGTCTGGATATATAATGCCTGTGTATTTCATTAGACTTCTTTAACAGCCTTACACATGATGCACCATGGAGTAAATGACCGTGAAATAAAACCATGGCTGTGATGATCAGCTGTTTGTGTGTTTGTTCCACAGGTGAATCCACAGGCCTCCCTCTCGGTATCTCTCGCTCAGACACATTTCTGTAAGAACAAAGGTTACGACCCTCAGAGCCCCCTGTGTGCCCATATTATCTTCTCTGGCTCTGTACAGGAGGTAAGAAAACACAAGCACAGAGGCAGAATTAGAAAACAACACTGACCATAACCTCATTATTTAGACAAAGCCTCACAATGGCAGATATTACTCTGCGTCCTGAAGTGACACTAATTCCTTCCAACCTTAAAAAAAAAAATGAAATAAAATGGGGGAAAAAAAGCATTTATTGATCTGAAATTGTCTTTTTATATCATTTATTTGTATCATGTACTACTGTTTTTATTTTCTTTTGCAGTTATTACATACACCAGTTCCTTATATTTGTTGCGTAATTTCCACTGGACTTGTTTGTATGCGGGTCTTGACAGCAAATAAGCAAAAAACATGCCTCTTGTAGCCGCTGCGAGACATACACTATATGGCCAAAAGTATCTGGACACCCACCCATTACTTCCATATGTGGTGCTTATTCCAAACTTGGTTTAGATTCCCTGGTGCAAACTGAGTTCATTCTCTTTTCTGAGTCTTTTAGCCACATGTACATTTTCAAGTAGAAACTGGAAACCGTAATGGCATTTCCCAGCCTCCTACGAGTCGAACAGTGACTGACGAACCTGACGCTCATGCTGCAGTACGTTACCCATTTCCCAAACGGGCTGTCGAAAATGAAAGCAAAAACGATGCATTTTCTCACCGTCACAGAGTTTCTGAATGTAACCAGGGCAATAAAATGCACACTTACTCATACTATCTTTTACTGATGTATTCATATTGATTTATTAGACAAACTGATGACTCATGATGATACAAAATAGACCATTTAATGTTTTGCTTTTCTTTGTGAAACAGTATCTTCACTTCAGTGTGACTTGAGTTCATCTTCCATGACCTTTTCACTGGGCTTTTTATAGGGACGTTGTTTACTATATACAGTCACGAGGAAAAGAAAGTACACCCTCGCTCAATTCTTTGTTATTATTGATCAGGGCACAAATAACAGTTGTGTAGTTTTCACCAAACTCTGGTGACAAAACAAATCTCAGGTGATGAAAAGCCAATCAGATTTCAATATCTAGTAGAAGTAGATCCATCTTTAGCAGCAATAACCTGAAGTAAATGTTGTCTGTAGGAGTTTATTAGTCTCTCAGCAACAAATACAACATCAGTTCCTCCAGGATTAATCCAGGAGGTTTTTTTGGTGATTGTTCTGGCTAAAGATACTTGATTTTGCAGTTTTTCTTTTTTTGTTCTCAGATTATGGGCAGCACTGTGGCTTAGTGGTTAGCCTCACAGCAAGAGGGTTCGAATCCCAGGTTCGAACATGCAGGGGCCTTTCTGTGTGGAGCATGTTCTCCCTGTGCCTCCGTTGGGGTACTCCGGTTTCCTCCCACAGTCCGAAAACATGTGCATTAGGTTGATTGGTAATTCTAAATTGCCTTTAGGTTGTCTGTCTATATACGTGGCCCTGTGATGGACTGGTGACCTGTCCAGGGTGTACCCCTGCCTTTCGCCCAATGTGTGCTGGGATAGGCTCCAGCAGATCCCTGTGACCCTAATTAGGAATAAAGCGGGTATAGAAGATGGATGGATTGTGCAGAAAACTGTTTTAATAAGAGTAAATTGCAAGCACACATTTCACTTTTAAACTCCTACCCATGAAGACACATGTAATTACTTTACATAAGAGCTGTACTCACGTTCAACACACACGTGAATGGAAGTGAGCTTTGACTGAATGATGATGTCATGTGACACGCCTCGGGCCAAGGGATTTTTGAAAAATTGCAAGCTCCTCCGAATATCACAGATTTGATATTGTGTTCATTTCTGTAATCGCAAGAAATCCTGAATAGACTTGATGTTTAAGGGCATTTGTTTCTGCACAGCTCACTTAAGCCCTCAGCATCTCACTGGGTTTGAGGTCTGGTCTTCATGACACAGCGCTGAGATCTGTGCATAAAATCCTCCATCCTTCTGTGTTGATTTCAGGTGAATGATACAGAAGCTGAATTTGCGAAGAAGGCGCTGTTCAGCAGGCATCCGGAGATGATCGACTGGCCCGTCGACCACAACTGGTTCTTTGCTAAAATGGCAATAAGCCAGGTTTGGGTGTTGGATTACTTCGGAGGGGTGAAGACGGTGTCTCCTGAGGACTACTACAAAGCCACACCTTACTGAAGAGCACCTCTGTGTGTGTGTGTGTGTGTGTGTGAGTGTGTGTAAGTGATGTGTGTCCTGCTCTGCTTTCAGACCATTTAAAAAACCTAAATCGCTTCGGACTTGGAATCAGCTCAGCTCACAGAACCGTGATTTTTATACTTCAACAATTTGAGTCTGAGAGAATTTTTTAAACCACTGTGTCACTAATGATATTGCAAACACTGTTTTTGTCAGTGTTACCCCTTGTGACGATGAACTATTGTGGCTATTGTTTAAACATTGAACTTTACAATACATAAACAGGGTTCTAGGCAAAGTTCTTCACAGCATTTAAACCAAAAACCCCAAATCTATAGACCCCTCAGCCTGGGAGAAAGAAATCCTAAATCATTGCCATGAATAAGAAATACACATGCAGTGCTCCTTTAAATAAAAAAAAAACTAGAAACAAAGCTGGTTCTGCTTTATATTTATTCATAGTCACTGCCTATCTTGGGGCTTCATGCAGAAATAGATCATATTTTGAGAGAGATTCACTCTTTGATTATATCAGTTACAAGATTATTAAAGGTTTCTTCACACACTATGTGGATATAACAGTCTTGTACACCATGACCAAAAGATGGAATTAATCTGAATTTATTAGTATTAATAAATAAATTATAAAGTACTAAATAAATTAGTAGTAGTAATAATAATAATAATAATAATAATAAATAGCAATTGTAGTGTGTGTGTGTGTGTCATAAACAAAAACTCCAGTTAAGAAAGAAACTTTAACAAACAAACATTTTAAAACGTTTTTCTGTCCTAAGTTATCAGGAGGTCTGAACCGTGCCCGATTCTGAAGATTCCACAAACAAATGTATTTTTCTGAAATGTTTCTGGGGGAAAAATTGTTGTTGTTTTATCTTCAGCAATAAGCAGTAGTTGATTCTGTGTCGCTTTGTAAAGACACTATTTTTGATATGTTTTTTTAATCAGTGCTTTTTTAATAACATTACTCTTTTAACTCATGCTGCTTCGAAGTTGATTGTGAAAGGCTTTTTTTTAATACGATGGAGTCTATATTTCTGACAGTTGAATCGGCATACACAGGCCAGGTGAACGCTGGTTTCACCTTTAATTTTCTGCAGTTTGCACAATTAGTCTGTTCATTACGTGGTGTAAAGAATGAGCCTTGATTTCTTCTCATTGACAGGGTCTCATTCAGCAGCATGTCTCCTTGCTGATGCTGATGTTGTGTTGTAGTGTGAAAGCGTGTTCTGTGGCAATGAAATGAAATAAAGTGTAAACTGCTTTCATCAAGCCGCAGTGAGTGTGCTGCTGATTTAACATCCCCCGCCCTTTTCGCCTTGCGTTCTGGCGCTTTTAAGTTATCAAGATGCCATTTTGTCTGCCTGACGCCTCGAATTCGTGCTTTGTACAAGTCTGCAAAAGCAAATCCGTGAACAAACATGTGAAGGGAGACCCCTGCCCTCATTTGTTCCTTAAGGTCTCGTCCCCCTCGTCTTTTTTCCCCCTCCTGAACACGGCAGCCATCCTCTTAATCCTCAGCGCCCCACAGAACTTCATATAACAGCAGAGGAAGTCTCACAAAGTAGGCCACAAGGCATCAGTCTTCTGCAGCAGCCGCGTTCGAAGAGGAGGTGGGACGTCTGCATCACCAGGTGGAGCTCAGAGGAGCCACTTCCTGTTAAGCCTGGAGCTTCAAAGAAGAAGTGGTATCTACCACACAGCTGTGTGTTCAGAGGTCTCTTGGCAACTCTGTGTGCTCAGGCACCAAAACCTCTGGACCTTGTCTTGTAGTGTTTGTGGTTAAATATCTAGCGGCCAGTGAAGAAGAGCTAGGACTCTTGAGATCAGCTGACGAAGTATGGGGCTTCAGAGGACTGGTGCTTTGGCACTACTGATCTTCATCATCTCTCCTGCAGGTAGAACTTCAACCTTCTCTGTGCTTTCTTTATCTCCTGAGGTGTTTATATGTTTGTTTTTAACTCGGAGAACATTGGGATTGTTGATGATCACCGTGGGTTTCCTTTCAGTCAGGAACATGAGATAGAACAGAACATCCGTTGAAAAAGCAGGGCCTGGGTTGCGTAACTTGAGTTGGCCATCTTTGTTGTAACCAAATTGGCATCTAATGTCTTTTTTTTTTTCCTGCAACATCATCCAAGCCTGTCATGAAGGTCTACAAATGGATTACTTTTAATGTTGGCAACTAGGACGTTGATGATAGATGATATGCGTGTGTGTGTGTGTGTGTGTGTGTGTGTGTGCTTGTATGTTACAGCATTAGACATCCTTCAGGTTCTATATGTGAGCCATAAATTGCTGTGATGTTCGTATTAAACATTATTATGTGGTTCGGACATTTCGGCATCTCCGAAGTCTTCTCGGAAGTCTGATACTCTATCTGCTAGTTCTTGTGAATAATAGTTAGTGCTACGTTCGGTAGATTTCTATAAATAACATTTACATTTTTTTTTTTTTAATCTAAATCTTTCTGTGAAAATACAGCTACAAAAATGAAGACGTCTACCTGCTTAGACTTTAATGAGAATCAGATTTTTCTTCCTAAAATTCGAGTTTGATTGAAGCTTATAACTCGAGGCCTTGATTTGTTTGGCCTTGTGTTTAAATGTAGGGGTTAATTTTTTTATCTTGTTTAGAATTTTGCAGTTTGGCAAACCGATTGTGTGTTAAATGCTTACTTGGCACACTACTCGAAAAAATAACTCTTGATAAATATAAAACTATTCAAAACTTTAGCTAAAAATGTCAGTATTGTGATTGGAGCAGCGCACTGAAACTAAAAGAGTTACACATTTTCTTCAATAAGTCTAATAGAATAAGGTTAATTACATTCACTAAGCCCTTTTTTAACTCGGAAATTAAATATCGAGTGACCCACAGACTCATGTATTCACATACATACACCATCAACACCATCCTTGTACTGAAACAAACAATACACACCTCAGTTAATCAGATATACGATACGTTTCAGTGTATTAAAAATGTTCAGTTGTACTTGATTGCACGGAAGATTCATGATTCATTTCATATCATTTATTGAAGACCTATAAAGAAATAGATCTGCTCGCACTCACGTGGCATTAACACTAAATGCACTTAGTCAAAAAATAATCCAGTGTGAGACGTTTTTGAGTTTCTGAAATGTAATTTGTGGAAATAAAGACAGCAGAAGTGTCGACTGCTTCAAAAGGACTAGAAATATAGAATATAAATTCCTTAAATAGTAGAATAGGGTTTAATATTTTATCTATTCATCTATCTTCCTACTTACGTATTTACCCTTTACATCATGTGCTAAGGGAATGAAGGTTTTTCTATAACTGGGCAAAAGCAGCTGTCTAACCCCATATTTAATTGTACTATATATTTTTATATAGAGTTTTTGTTCAGCTTTAAGTGAAGCAGACCTTTAAGTCAGTATCAGTTATCATTTTGTAATGTTTATATGCTGAAAGACAATGTTGATAAAACCCCTCAGAGGGTGTTCCGGTGGGTTTGTAGCTTGACGAGAAATGAACAGTGTTTTTGTAAAAAATCTTCCATCCTCACGTGGTGTTTTTTTTTTTTTTATGACGTAAGTGAGACAGAAGATTCTCCAGTGCAGAGCTGTGAAATATATTTGCTCTATAAATCTATAAATTTACTGGCCTACTAAACTATCGTGTCCACTAATATACAGGACACGAGCACAAGAAAGACCTAGGAGCAAAAGACTGGCAAATAGATGCACTCTGATAAATACACGTTCGGACCGTGAGAGAGAGAAAATATATTTACAAAGCGGAATGAATATTTCTATTCATCTACAATTACATTTCTATCAGAAACAGACTTTTGACTGCTTTCATTTTAGTGACATTTATCTACTTTTAAAGAATTCAACATGATGTAATAGTTATACCTAAAATATTCACTCGAATCCCTACGACTCTTTTATAGACGTGACTTTCCAGTCGTCTTTTGTACAGGAATTCATCATTGCGCTCAGTTATTTAAAAACATTCTGATCTCACGCAAACTAGGAAGACGTGGTCCGACGTTGTTTAGACGTAAGAAGAGTCGTAAGAAAATGTCCGAACACTAACCCTGTCCCTAATCTTAACATAAGCTCTGTTGTAACTTTTCATATAATATTGGGTTTGGGGGTGAAAGCTGTGAAATGGCGAGCAGTAGGCCGTGCTGTGGGGGAAAACATACAGACTTACCTTCTGCATTAGATATTTTAACACTTTTATGTTTGTCTTCCACCTTGCTATCATTTTGACGAATCTATTTTGTCTTTTAGTCGAATCCCTACAGTATAAATTCAATAAAATAGACGTTTTGCTACTTTTTTCAGGAGCGAATGAACCTGTACCAGGTAGCTCCGTCACTGCCTTCACGTGCTTTCCCCCGGAGCTGACTCTTCATCTGTTTATATTTTAGCACAAAACAAGTGACTGATTTGGAAGTCCTTTGTTTTCTCTGATCAAAATAGATTCCTGGTAACGATGCAGTGTTTTGTGTCATGGAAAATCTCAGACATACAAGCGCAACAGAAAATGTGCTGAGTAGCCTTGTTAGAAAACTTTAAAAAACATATATATATATATGTTTTTTAAAGTTTTCTAACAAGGCTACTCAGCACATTTTCTGTTGCGCTTGTATGTCTGAGATTTATATATATATATATATATATATATATATATATATATATATATTTCTGTTGCGCTTGTATGTCTGAGATTTATATTTATATATATATATATATATATATATATATAATATATATATATATATATATATATATAATATATATATATATTTCTATTTTTTACGCTGATCTACGGTCAGTCTTACTGTTTCTCTCGAGTTTTCATGGAAAAATAAAGCTGTTCCCGGATTAGCCTTCGCTCGTGAACATCTGCATGGCTTCGGCTGTAATTGCTCAGAGAGGAACCTCTGAGTAGGAGGGCAATTTCCGTCTACAAGCCTGATTAAAGCAGGCCTTTGAACTGACACCATTACTCAACTCAAGAGAATGAATCTCACTTAAGGGGGTAAACACGCTAAGTTTCAAGAAGGTCTGCACCTCTCCCGCTTTGACGTGTGATGTCTGAAAAGTTGTATTTCCCTGCCGTGTCTCTCTGTTCTGGGAGATGCTCCTACAGTGTTGCTTGGTGAACATTTGCATTTGGGGGAATCAGGGTTTCCAGCAGGTCACTCGGCTTCAGACAGATGAACAGACCGGAGTTTAAATCATGTATGATGTTAAACACAGCCAAAAAAAAAAACCTACAGCTAAATCAAACCACAGTGAAAGGAAATGTTGTGATACTGTGTACATAACTGGGGGATTTTTTTTCTGTCTGTACATGCATGTTATTTAAATGAGGACATATTGTTGTGTCTTTCACTAAGTGGCTTTCGTTTGGACAAATACTTTAAAGGTTTTGGTGATTTGTTCCAGTCGTGTGTTTTGGTTTTCTTCCTCCAATAATAGTGTTGCTCCGGGTCATGTTTTCTAGCAGACAAAATGGGAGACAAAATAATAAATGTAAAACACAAAAGAGCAGACAAAGCAAAAAATGGGCGCAAGGCAGGAGAATTCGGTCTGGATGAGATGCCACACCATGACAGCTGGAAATTGTATTATTTTACGCTGGACATTAATAGCATGGTTAGTTCCTAAATCTATAATTAATGTAGTAAAAGAAGATACGCTGCCAGGTTTCCCCACGTATTTCCTTCCTAAGTGGCACCAAATGCAGGAACAGCAATCACAAAGCAGCTTTACAGAAATCTGAACACAGAATTTTTACTAAATGAATTATTATCTGTAGTCGATTCCACGGGTATGTGATTAATACTTTTACAGCCAGTGTATACAATTTTATTTTTCCAGTAATGAGATGTCGGTGATGAGATTTTGCTTTAACGACTTCTTGTATCTACATGTAGATCGTGATGTGAAAGTCTCATCCGCAGCTTTGATTAGCATTAAAACTCTACGACAGACAGACAGACAGACAGACTGACAGTCACTTGCTGTTGACTTCAGCTAAACGTCGGCGTTCAGCCGCTGAGTGCAGGTGTACTGAGGCGGAAAAAAATTAAACGGAAACCTTTAACATTAGCCACAGGGTCCATGTAAAGTCTTTTGACTAACACTAGATTTAATCTGGACCAGGAACCCTAAATTTAAAATTGTACAAACAAGATAAATGTGTTAAAACCCAATCGGTAGATAAAAGTTATATGTACTTGTGTCTTTTTCTTTGACACCTGTTTTTTTTAAGGATGTGAATAGGTGTTTTAGCCGTCACTGCCTGCTGCTTCCATCTGCCGAATCTGATTGTGGGCCTGTTTATGAAAATTAGTCAAATTTCTTATGAGATTTTTACATAAAAACAGTATAAAAGTAGATCTGCGAACGTCCTAACGCAGTTCTTAATTAGTTCTAGAAATAACGTTCTTAAAAACATTCTGTAATTAAGGCCTTTCTGACCCGGTGTTCAGACAGCGTTGTTAACCTTTCCTTTTTACGATTACAAATGTTGTAAGAAGGGTGAAGGAATTTGCATTTAATTTGGAAAGACTGAGAAAACTAGGATTCCTGCAGCGTTATGAGGAATATTTATTAAAATAAAATATTTTAATAATAAGGTTTTTTTAAATTAAATGTTATTTTATTTGATTTAATTTTTATTTTATTTTATTTTATTTTATTTTTTCTCCTTGGTGATTTTGCAACCATGAGAGCCTAGAACTAGCGCTTAAGTGCGTCGCAAAATCTGCAACGTCCTCATTTTACCATTTGTTTATTAATACTAATTTGTCACAGATTCTTAATAAATTAAAATGCTAACAAAAAGTAAACGCTGCATCTTTGCTTTAGCGCTAGTTGTAAGCCTCTCATGATTGCAAAACCTGCTCTCTAAACATATGGCTGTTATCATACAAAAATAAAATAGGATTAAAGTGCCACAACGTACCACGGCATACATATTTGCTTTTCTATTAATAGTCTTCACTGATCTACTAATCTACTGGTGTTTTGGAAAATGTCTTTTTGGAACAGTAGGCGTTGTAGTGTCAGGTTACAGTCAATGATATCACTTGATTTTTTTAATTTTAACCCAAAACTCCTCCAGAGTATTACGAAATTTAGCAGAAAAAAAAACCCAACAAGCTGTATCTGAATAACTGAAAGGGGAAAAAGAAAACTTGCTATAACATGTTGGAAAGATTTCAATAAAAATGGAGTAACCTGGTATATATACAAGTTTGCAGATAATTGCGTGTAATTTTGTGCCTTTGGTCAAGGCTGGTTTCGGGTTTCTCCGGTTTTACGCATCATTTTTATTCTGAAATAAACTTGTCACGACAGCTGAACTACACCTGACATTTATCTGTGTGGTTTGGCTACTTACATGAACATCAGCAAGAATGTGTGTGTTTCCTGTGTCTGATATACGAGCCATCTGATGAAATGTCGCTTCAGACGAAGGCCGTCTAGAAAACGATGGTGGTTTTCTTCATATGTACTCCACCTCCCACCACTTCGCCTTCTGTACCCCAACATCTCATCGAGGCGAGAGGAACAGAAGCTGTTTAAACGTCTACCTCGTCAAACCACTTTAAATGGGTCATTTCTAAAATGAGAAAAAAAATCGACTTCTCTGCTCGCAGTAGCAAAAACGAATAGTCACAAATGAACATAGATGGGAAAGGTTTGTGAATTAAACATGGAAATGGATAGTGATGAAAGGTCTTGTAATGGAAGTGGAGGGCAGAAAGTTGAAAGTAATCAAACCTCAGTTGACCACTGAAAGTAACGCTGACCTGATAGTGACAAGCCAGAAACTAACCATGCTGGTTGGACACAGTCAGAGAGGTCATTGTGCCATCCAGATAACACAATTCAATTCAGTTCAACTCAGATTTATTTATATAATCGCCCTTTTAACAATTCAATTCTGAATTTTATATATAATTTCTATTTTCCTATATTATCCCTTATGAGCAAACCACAATGCAATGGTGGTCAGGCAAAACTCCCTGAGATGATGAGAGGAACCAAACAGGAACCTCATCCTCATCAGGGTGACACCAGAGCAGGTGATAATAACTGTGTACTATATAGTCAAGTGCAATTGTGTAACCAGGAGCTCTCGAGCACCTTTTGAATATGAGCATCAGCGTCATTTCTGTATTGGTTATTATTTTAACAAATTAAAACCTGACTGCAGCAGCAACCTCATGGTCTCCTAGTGGCACACAATCTGCACCGACGCTACAGAAGCGGCAAAGCTCCTCGGCCATCTCTTGTTTCGATGAACACGTCTTTTAAACAGCAAAACGGGGATAGATATCTAAAAAAACGAACAAAAACTGTTATCCTGCTGAACTGATCAGAAGGTTTTAGACAACTCAGGAGCCGGCTACAAGACGCAGGTTTATTTAGCAAACTTGTACTAATATGTGGTTGTTTCTATAGTAACAGCTTGCAGTGGGACCTGTAACCGATTATAAAAACGTGTGGTATTCTAGATTCCTAAAGTGTGTCCAGCTTCAACGCTATGTAGCAGTCAGTAGTAAAGCTGATAACCTCAGACAGCTGTATCACACCATCCCATCTCTTACTTTTTCCTGATAATCGCACACCCCAAATTTTTTTTTTTAGCAGCTTGTGTGTTAGCTACATGTTTCTGGATTGCAATCCTAAAGTTATAAAATTATATCATAAACCAAGGTTTGTTCTTTTTAACACAATCCGCTCAAAGGTTTATGACTGCATACACAAAAAAAGGAATCACCTTTTGATCGCCTGTAGTGTTTTTTCTTCCCCCAGATGCTTTTTTTTTTTTTTAATGGGTCATCTCTTGTCTTAAGGCACTCTGAGAGAGGGGAAGTTTAACCACACCACTGCACCTCTGCGGTGCACTGAAAGGGAAGTTAAAAGTTGACCACAGACTACCTGACAAACCTACACTCACTCAAAGCCAACGCGTATATACAGTGATCAGAAGATGTTCATTTCCAGGGTGTTGTAGAACTCAGCAAATGGTTTCCTGTGCTGCCTTATTTACCTAGAAATGTTTTTTTTTTTTTTTTATAAAGAAAATCAGATATTAATATTCTCTCTGGTATGTTACCTCAAAATCTATCTGAGTCAGGATGAGCTCTTCACACCATACAGAAGATAGACTAGAAACCCCTGTGTGTGTGTGTGTGTGTGTGGCTGTTATCTGTGGGCTGAGATGAAGTATCAGTGGGTCCAGAAGTCTCAGTACACTAGTAAAATGACTAGTTTTAAGTTTCCACAAGAGTTTTTTTTTTTATTATAAACAATGATATCAGGAACAACTTGAGTGCAAGGAACGAGATGTGGTAGCTTAGTGGTTAAGGTGTTGGCCTACTGATTAGATGGTTGAAAGTGTGAATCCCTGGTCCACCAAGCTGCCACTGATGGGTCCCTGAGCAAGGCCCTTAACCCTGAGTGAGATAAAATGTAAAGTCGCTTTGAATTACGGCGTCTGCCAAAAAAAATCTTAGAAACATTTACATGAGATTCAGAGTTAAGTTTGGCTTTGCTTGAATGACAGTGAGCTTCACAAGTTTGTGTAAAACCTCATGATACACTTTAGATCAAATCTGTCAAGAGCATCATCTGAACACACGCTTCAGTAGAAGAGATTAGACCTGATGAAAATCTGACCATTTGGACAAAGCAGTTAACATGCTCAGTTTCACACATTTGCTTACATGTAAATAGGGGTTTACAGATAAATAGAGCAATGTTTTGAATACTGTATAGTCAAGATATTCCACGTTTTCCTAAACTTTAAGAACTCACTAATATGATGTAGACCTCCTCACCTGACATCAGGGTCTGATCTCACTAATGCTTTTGTACTGGAACACCGACTGAACCCCCGACCTCCTCACCTGACATCAGGGTCTGATCTCACTAATGCTTTTGTACTGGAACACCGACTGAACCCCCGACCTCCTCACCTGACATCAGGGTCTGATCTCACTAATGCTTTTGTACTGGAACACCGACTGAACCCCCGACCTCCTCACCTGACATCAGGGTCTGATCTCACTAATGCTTTTGTACTGGAACACCGACTGAACCCCCGACCTCCTCACCTGACATCAGGGTCTGATCTCACTAATGCTTTTGTACTGGAACACCGACTGAACCCCCGACCTCCTCACCTGACATCAGGGTCTGATCTCACTAATGCTTTTGTACTGGAACACCGACTGAACCCCCGACCTCCTCACCTGACATCAGGGTCTGATCTCACTAATGCTTTTGTACTGGAACACCGACTGAACCCCCGACCTCCTCACCTGACATCAGGGTCTGATCTCACTAATGCCCTTGTAGCTGAATGATCACTAAATCCCCACAGCCACGCTATAACATCTGGTCTTCCTGGAATATTGGAGCTTATTATAACATTGTAGTCGTGTTATGGATTGTTCACTGGTCAGGTGTTCGCATACGGTGTACGTTTTTATTTAAGTTCATGTTCGGTAAGGATCCAGTTAAACAAACGGAGTTGTAACAGTATTCGGTCTTAACACTTTAATAACAGTGGACAGTATATACCGATGTACTGTAGGTATAAAAGCCTACAGTCATTTCGGTTTGTGATCAAATGAAAGCTGTTAAGAAATCTGCTGTTACTGTAAATGAATCTGCACCATACCATGATTTAAACAGAGAGTAGCGCTTACACATTCATGACAGCAGAAAAAAGGTTATAGAATCATGTCCGACAATACAGAACTCACTGAATTAATAAGCGATCCGAGTCACCTATCAAAAGCTGTATCATCTACTTACTTATCAAATTCAATGGAATCAGTTGTTTTTACACAGCGCGTGTCAGCGTCTTTGGAATGGAATTGTTTAAAACGCAGAAATTCCTCTCCTTGTTCACTTCTTCTTCTTCTTCTTCTTCTTCTTCACACGGACTGTCCACTTTATTAGGAACACCTGCACACCCGAACGTTCATGTAGATGTGCAATCAGACAGTCGTGTGGCAGCAGTGCGAGAGCTTCGCAAGAGCTTTAGTTATCAAAAATCAGGATCTCAGTGACCCTGGCAAATGAGCTGGTTTGAGTGGAGAATTCAGACCACTCAAGGATAACGTTTTTTGATTTGGTTTGTATTTCTGTAACTTTAGAATTACAAGAAACATCTCTCTTGTATTCGTATATTTATTGTAGTGAACTACAGGTGTGTTTACAGATCATTATTAATGTTCTCATCATTTTATGATAACTGAGATGTTTTCTTTGTAATACTGAATCACTATGAAAACCTGATTGCATATTTTTAGCTCATTAGTTCATTTATCAACAGAAGATTTCAACTCTAAGCATGCAGCATTTTATTTTCTTTGCTGGTTTTTAAAATCGCACCCCTAAATTATAACGCAATTAAAGCAGGAAGACTACGATTTACTTCACATCATTAAGTTTCAACTATTGGATAAAGTATAAAGCAAAGATGTGTGTTTGGCCAGAATATTGACATAGCAGAACTTTTCACATTTTCTTTTGATTGTTTTTCTTCAAAATGTGTTTAACGTGAGCAAATTGTTTGCATGGAAAATTTTGTTATATGTAAAACATGACTTTTATGAAACAATGGTTTATGGTATATGTAAGGAGTAAAGAATAAAAGCAGTAGTAATAGTAAACTTAGCTTTAATTGTGTTATGAATAGTGCTTATATTAAACACTGTATTAAATCGTACATATACTATATTATTTGTGCGAATCCGTAACACACTCTTGTTTCATAGTTTCTCAAATTATTTTAAAATGGATTAAAGTTCGTGCAAAATTAAATTAAACTCTTTATTGGTAGATCTAATCTAAAATAAAGATTAGATCATTTTCGTAGATATATATATATATATATATATTTTTTTTTAACACCTTTGAGCAACTACTACCTGGTGTTTTATCACCTTATCACTTCAAAAATCAGTCAGCATGTTTCTGAGTAGGTGTATGTTGTAAATATGTCCCACATCAACCTTCCTCCTACTCTCTCTCTCTCTCTCTCTCTCTCACTCTCATATCTGTCTCTCTCTGTCACACACACACACGCACACATACACGAGCAGTCAGTTACACCACCTTAGCTCGTGGGCTCGTTGAGAGCTGCAGCTGAGGAAACCACTGAACTAGAAACTCGAAACTGTGTATGTCACACAGACCACAGAAGGCTCACACGCTGTTTGCACCTTGCCTGACTATATGCGTGTGTGTGTGTGTGTGTGTGAGCATCTCTATCTGTGGTGTGTTTCATCGGTGTGAGTCTGCATGTGTGTGTGGCGTTCTAATGTTTATGGGACTAGTCATTAGTGTACTTGACTACATGATGTGAGTGAAAGAAGAAGCAACATGAGACAGATGATATCAATATCAATCCATTGCTTAGAAGTATGTCTGCTTTACCAGCACTACAGTACAGACAGTGATATAAAAATAGAATTATAGATCATTATAGATCATTCGTAAAATAGACGAACATTTTCCCTTTTTTTTTCAACCAGAAACCACGAAGAATGGAAACTTTCCAGATATCTTTTTTTTCACTATTGTTATTTTAACATACTTCTGTGATTGGTCGCATGTCACTTCCCTAACAGTGCGAGACGATTAGCAGCAATTTGCTCCTCTCATATCTTCTCTAAATATATCCAATGACTACAATATGTGCAATTTTTTTTTTATGTATAATAGTTTTTATGCAGTTTTTGAAAGGAGCATCAGGTTGTATTTGACCTACAGAATTTGTTTTCTTTGCCAATGACAACGCCACAAATACCCTGTTATAGAAATGTAAGAGCGAATATTTTCTCTCACTCGAACAGACGCAGTAGGACTGTATGATCCGAGGTTCTGCTACGCCCTGGACGTCTTCCTGTTACTCTACGGCATTGCAATCACTGCACTGTTCCTGCGGGAGAAAGTAAGATCAGCTTCACTCATTACACTGAGCTCCAGAAAAACCAAAACATTTCTTCAGACCTTCCTTCTGTAAGAGTTAACATTAATGACAAGATATCAGACTCATCAACATACATCATCCACCTCTTTAAGGTGAACACTTCAAGGCTTGCTGTTATAAAAACGTAGGATGGCCAAATTACTCCTGTGTCCTTTTATACCACAGCAATATATCAACAATTACAAGATTTTTTGAACATTAAATGGTAGAATGTCCATAAAAAACAACTTCCTGTTATCACTCATAATATTAAAGCAGCTATAAACTACTTTATTACCTCGCCATGCTCTCGTTTCTCTCTCTCTCTCTCTCTCTCTCTCTTAGTTAATAAGACATAAAAGAGCAGCTTGCCATTTTAAAAGAGGCACAAAAGTAAAATTACAGCTTTTATATCCTAGGATTTTATCGCCAAAAGCGGTCAGTCTCTGTATTATAGAATGGGCTTTCCTACAACTGGTTGCCATGGTAATAATGGATATCAGTGGACGGTGCATACCACTAGCATTTCACATCAGTTTCCTTGTCGCTAAAATTAGACATCGTGCAGGGAGAAGGGTTCGTGTATGAATCATACTGTATATAAATGCTATATTAAGTCACGTCCACACACATACAGAGACTCGCAGTGACATTTACTTAAAAAAAAAAAAAAAAAGTAGCTGGCGACAAATCAACACCTTCCGACCAATCAGAATCGAGAATTTCTCCAGCGCTGAGAATACGATGCTGTAATATCAATTTTTTTTTTTTCTTAAATGTTTAGAATATTTTATTATTTACTATTTATTTATCTTTATTTGATTTAACATTTTAATATTTTATTTATTTTATTTATTTATTTTATTTTATTTATTAAAAAATAAAAAAATAAAAAAATAAATCTACACTTGTGGAATCCCGTCTTTAAAGATGAGATTAGATAAATGTTTGTACTAAATAAGAGGGAATATTACAAATGATGTTTAGGTAACCTTGTAAAATATGGATTTAAACAACTTTTAGTTATTTTAAAACTACCTTTAGTTATTTTTAAAAAAATTCACAGTTTTTCTTTCATTTTTTCCCCCTTAATCAGCGCCGCAAACCTGACGCTAAAACGCAGAAGGACTCGACCTACGCTGTGAGTGTTATTCACTACTGTTGATATTAACACAGGTTAATAATCGTTTTTCTATTATGTAGGTCAGTTGATCATGTGTGTAACGTGGCTTATTTTGAAAACAGACTTTAAAAGGGAATCAGTCCGCTTACGACGAGTTGAGAAGAGATCCTGAAGCTGCACGTTCCCGTGGGGTGAGTCTAACACTGTCTATAGCTTTGACCTGGTGTTCAGATACACCGTCAAGGACGTATATGGCAATTAAATCAGATGATTATTCTTAATAAACCTCTTTGTGCACTGTGTGCAGGGTCGCAGGAAGATGGATGATGACACGTATACGGTAAGACCCCTCTCAGCACCAGCACATTACCCATAACCCTTACAAATGGAAGATGATTGTGATATCGGACTAACGAGGTTTCTTGATAATAGACACGAGAAAAATGCATTGGCATGAACTCGAGGGCTAAAAATCTGAACTTTACAGTCTAGGTGATAACAGTGATATGCACATCCAAAAACCAAGTGTGAAAGTGAACGCACAAGAAAGATTCACACTGGCACTTCACACTGACACGTAACTGATGGACAATTAATGCCTCCTCTCACCACATCATTACTGCAATATCAACCCCAAGTGTACACAGCAACCCTATCAACCCCAAGTGTACACAGCAACCCTATCAACCCCAAGTGTACACAGCAACCCTATCAACCCCAAGTGTACACAGCAACCCCTATCAACCCCAAGTGTACACAGCAACCCTATCAACCCCAAGTGTACACAGCAACCCTATCAACCCCAAGTGTACACAGCAACCCTATCAACCCAAGTGTACACATCAACCCTATCAACCCCAAGTGTACACAGCAACCCTATCAACCCCAAGTGTACACAGCAACCCTATCAACCCCAAGTGTACACAGCAACCCTATCAACCCCAAGTGTACACAGCAACCCTATCAACCCCAAGTGTACACAGCAACCCTATCAACCCAAGTGTACACATCAACCCTATCAACCCCAAGTGTACACAGCAACCCTATCAACCCCAAGTGTACACAGCAACCCTATCAACCCAAGTGTACACAGCAACCCTATCAACCCAAGTGTACACAGCAACCCTATCAACCCCAAGTGTACACAGCAACCCTATCAACCCCAAGTGTACACAGCAACCCTATCAACCCCAAGTGTACACAGCAACCCTATCAACCCCAAGTGTACACAGCAACCCTATCAACCCCAAGTGTACACAGCAACCCTATCAACCCCAAGTGTACACAGCAACCCTATCAACCCAAGTGTACACAGCAACCCTATCAACCCCAAGTGTACACAGCAACCCTATCAACCCCAAGTGTACACAGCAACCCTATCAACCCCAAGTGTACACAGCAACCCTATCAACCCAAGTGTACACAGCAACCCTATCAACCCCAAGTGTACACAGCAACCCTATCAACCCCAAGTGTACACAGCAACCCTATCAACCCAAGTGTACACAGCAACCCTATCAACCCCAAGTGTACACAGCAACCCTATCAACCCCAAGTGTACACATCAACCCTATCAACCCCAAGTGTACACAGCAACCCTATCAACCCCAAGTGTACACAGCAACCCTATCAACCCCAAGTGTACACAGCAACCCTATCAACCCCAAGTGTACACAGCAATAGATTACAGTGATCAGGCTTAGCTTTCATTCTCGTCGTCATGTCCTTTAAGTCCAATAAGAACCTTGGACAGGTTTCTACTTTGAATTTTCCTCATATTTTGGAGCCATTTCTATAACACTCCTTATAGAGTCTTATAGATCTTACAGAGTCTTATAGAGAATATTGTAGAGTCTTATAAAAAGTCTTAAAAAGCCTTATAGAATCTTGTAGTCTTATAAAGAGTCTTATAGAGCCTTATAGAATCTGGTAGAGTCTTATAAAGTCTTATATAGCCTTATAGAATCTGGTAGAGTCTTATAAAGAGTCTTATAGAGCCTTATAGAATCTGGTAGAGTCTTATAAAGAGTCTTATAGAGCCTTATAGAATCTGGTAGAGTCTTATAAAGTCTTATAGAGCCTTATAGAATCTGGTAGAGTCTTATAAAGTCTTATAGAGCCTTATAGAATCTGGTAGAGTCTTATAAAGAGTCTTATAGAGCCTTATAGAATCTGGTAGAGTCTTATAAAGTCTTATATAGCCTTATAGAATCTGGTAGAGTCTTATAAAGAGTCTTATAGAGCCTTATAGAATCTGGTAGAGTCTTATACAGTCTTATAGAGCCTTATAGAATCTGGTAGAGTCTTATACAGTCTTATAGAGCCTTATAGAATCTTGTACAGTCTTATAAAGAGTCTAACAAAGCCTTACAGAATCTTGTACAGTCTTATAAAGAGCCTTATAGAGCCTTACAGAATCTTGTACAGTCTTATAGTCTTATAGAGCCTTACAGAATCTTGTACAGTCTTATAAAGAGTCTTATAGAGCCTTACAGAATCTTGTACAGTCTTATAAAGAGTCTTATAGAGCCTTACAGAATCTTGTACAGTCTTATAAAGAGTCTTATAGAGCCTTACAGAATCTTGTACAGTCTTATAAAGAGTCTTATAGAGCCTTACAGAATCTTGTACAGTCTTATAAAGAGTCTTATAGAGCCTTACAGAATCTTGTACAGTCTTATAAAGAGTCTTATAGAGCCTTTTAGAGTCTTATAGAATCTTGTACAGTCTTATAAAGAGTCTTATAGAGCCTTTTAGAGTCTTATAGAATCTTGTACAGTCTTATAAAGAGTCTTATAGAGCCTTTTAGAGTCTTATAGAATCTTGTACAGTCTTATAAAGAGTCTTATAGAGCCTTTTAGAGTCTTATAGAACCTTGTACAGTCTTATAAAGAGTCTTATAGAGCCTTATAGAATCTTGTAGTCTTAAAGAGTCTCTTGTAGAGAGTCTTATAGAGTTTTATCTAAAGATATATCCTGTGTAATCTGTAAGGTCATTAATGGTAAATTATTCATTGAACACAAAGCTTTATACCAGGGGTCCCCTAACTTTTTTCTGTGAGGGCCACATAATTTTTCCCTACTTCAATGAGGGGCCGGATCGGTCTGTACCAGAAAATTGCATGGGCCAGAGTGCCTAAGAGTATAATTGTGGAGATTTTATTATGATTTTAAATGTATTTATGATGTGTCTAATGCTAGAATAGTTTATTATTTTGTTATGCACCGTACAGACAAATGATCATTTCTTTTCAAAAGATATATAGCCTATTAAAAGATCCTTATTACCATTATCATGATATTTTTTCATATTCAGTGATATTGAAATCACCTGTTGGTTCGCGATGGTACGTTCTGTTGAATGTACCATTCTGTTGATTCAATGACAAACCTTCATTATCCATTAAGAAGATGATCTTTTCCACAGTGACTTACATCTCTTTTTTTGTAGATTTATGTACATTATAGAGAGCAATATTAATAACAGGATAAAATACTAAAAATTCATCCATTATACCCGCTTTATTCCTAATTAAGGTCACAGGGATCTGCTGGAGATTATCCCAGCACACACTGGCCGTAAGGCGGCGGTGTAAATACTATACTTGATAAAAAAAATCTTTCAGGATATGAAAACTCGCAAAGCACCCTGAGTAGTTTCCAATAACTTTCCAAAATGAAGCCATTTATTTTATATTCATGTTCTAAAAGGTTCTAAAAGTCAACTAAAGTCCTGCAGAATAAACTGAAATTCCAGTTAGGATTTTTTGACAAGAAATCTGGTTTTATTAGGTTAGGTTTTGTTCAGAACTTAAAACATTAAGGTTTCTGAAACTAAACCATCTCTTTATGACTCTCCTTTCTATGAAAATAATAATAATAATAATAATAATAATAATAATAATAATTATTATTATTATTATTATTATTAATAATAATAATAATTTTCTTATTATTATTATTATTATTATTATTATTAATATAAATAATTTTTTTAGATTTTTTTTTAAGTCTAAAAGTCCGATATACAAAATGGTACTTTCACTTTTCATGTTTTTATTTTTTTTTTTAAATCATACTCCATCTCATTCACAGCCTCTGAGGGACAAAACCGAGGACACGTACAAAGAGATCCAAACGAAGAAAGATGTAAGTGTAGTCCAACGTGACGTTCGTCTTTATTCGAGTTCGTTTGAGTGGAGATCTTCGAGGCTGAACACTTCTGTGTAATTAAAAAAAATGTGAGGATCACACAAAATATGTGCTTAAATCTCACAACCGCTTTGTCTTTCTTTCTTTCTTTCTTTCTTTCTTTCTTTCTTTCTTTCTTTCTTTCTTTCTTTCTTTCTTTCTTTCTTTCTTTCTTTCTTTCTTTCTTTCTTTCTTTCTTTCTTTCTTTCTTTCTTTCTTTCTTTCTTTCTTTCTTTCTTTCTTTCTTTCTTTCTTTCTTTCTTTTCACAGCGTCGGCCCAACGATCAGGTTTATCAGGTGAGCCAATGCCACAGATTTTTCATACTTACACACTGTTTTTTATTTTATTGGAGTATAACCATGATCACATACAATAAACTCTAACCACCACTGAAGTGGACAGGAGTCTTGATAATCACACACCACTAACATTCTGCTGTGTTACTGATAACATCAGAAAGTCTAACATTTTCCTGAATGCAGTTTCTTTTCACTAATCAAGCGCATACTACACACTATTCAGGGTGTGTTGTTATAACAGAGTATGACTCAACTACTAACTTTATCTCTGTGTGTGTGTGTGTGTGTGTGTTAGGGACTGAGTTCTGCGACTAAGGACACCTACGACTCCCTGCACATGCAGTCTCTGCCTCCTCGTCGCTAAAGCTACGGTCTAATCAATATCCTTACACCGTTAACTAGATTTCACATAACCACACGGCTTTATCAACTCTTAATTACAGACCCTGTTGACTTGTCTGTGTGTGTGTAGGGAAACCGTCGCCAGCTTTCTTCAGTGTTCAGTGTTTTTAGTTCGAATAGCTAATCTCTTTCCTTCTAAGCGGATCATATTAATCATCATGACATCAGAAATGTTTTTACATCGGTTTCTTTTTCCTGTGTAAAACGTGTCTGTCAAAGCGAGCTGCCCGGATGACATTTATCATCATCTTCCCCGTCTCGTTTTAGACATTTCTTTTCTTTTTTTTTTTTTGAATCATTAAATGAAATAAATAGTGCCGGTTTTCTAGCTTCGCACTATTCAGAGGCTCAGTCTGATGAACAAACTAGCTGACCTGGCTCTCCTGATGCAAACTGTGTAATCAAGCCGTACGTGTATATAGTAACAGATACGTTAAGAGTTAGCTTTTATTTTAGCGCTGGGGTGTGTGAAGATTTGTTATGATATTAGGTCAGCGCCGTAGAGATGCTCAAAACGTTTATTTTATGACTTTATTCCTTTCTGCAAGTAGATTTTTGTAAGTAAAAGAATTTTTAAAGAAGCAGACAAAAGAGACTAAAGTAACTTTTCTTTTCTGTTGATTTTTCTTCGGCATCACTGCCACTTTTTTACACGCTCACTTGGATATTCACAAAATAAAAATGGAGAAAATCATTTCCAGGTTAAGTTTTTAAGAAAGATGTGCACCTTTCTCTTCATCTTAAATGTACATAGAAGCATACTAAAGTACGTACTATAGGAATTTCTTGCTTTTATATATAATCTTATATATATATATATATATAGCTCTGGAAAAAAAAAAGAAAAGAGACCACTGCACTTCCAGGTTCATGTATTGGTGAGAAGAACAGTTTTGTTTCATTTTTTGTGAACTGCTGATAATATTTCTCCTAAATTCAAAATTGTTTAGAGTGTATATTTAAAGGAAATGGCAACACATGAAAATAACCCAAGATCATGAGCTTTAATAACTCAAATAAAACAAAATGCAAATCATTTGTAAACAAATTGTGTAAATACTTTGGCTAAATAACATTAAGAAAATCAGTATTTGGTGGAATAACCCCCTGATTTGCCTGCGTTTTGGCTCCATGCTCTCCACCAGTTTCTCACATTGCTGTTTATACCAAAAAAAGCAAACAGCTCAGCTTTGCTTGATGGTTTGTGATCATCCATCTTCCTCTTGATGACATTCCAGAGGTTTTCAATAGGGTTCAAATCTAGAGTGGTCTCTCATTACCCCCCCCCCCTTCAGAGCTGTATATATATATATATATATACACACGAAGAGAGACTTGTTAATAAATACATTTGACACGGCAGTTTATTTCTGGACATTTTTCACGTGGTTCTATGTAAAGTGATGTGATTCATGTGGTGTAGGCTTTTCCATACCACTTGGATTTTAAGCAACCCGAATGGAAGGAAAAAAAAAAAAAAAAAAAGTTTCCATCCACCCAAAACTGAAGTTACTGTTTTTTTTTTTTGGTAGATTTCAGATTTTAAGTGATACTGAGAATTGAAATGTATTTTCTGTGAAATTATGTATTTTTCTTTCTCTTTCCTTTATATACATAAATAAATAAAATGAAAGGAAGCCTGTGTCTGTATTCAAACACCGAGACAAGACATCGTGGTAACGCGTTAAAAAAAACAAACAAACCCAAAAAACGTTTAATGATATATACACAACTACAATATTTCCAATATTAACAGAAACAAATACTACACCATAGACACAGTACACTACAACATTAATACCCAGTAACCTAAATGTACGTTAAAATACTCCCCCCCCCTCCTCATCCACATCAACACAGTAAATGATTTGTGTGAACACACCCCTTTTTTTTTTTTTTTTTTTTTTTGATTTTTTGGCTTATTTTTTTTATTTATTTTTCTTTAAAAATCAGCCCTTTCTGTACAGTAAAACCAATGCACATAAATCATGCCCTAGATAGTGAAATGTTTCGATCTTTAAAAAGCTTGAACAGACATTCTCGCTGTAGAAAAAGTCTTGGGGGGGGGGAGGTGTTGATTAAAGATTAGAAAAAACAGTAACTTGTAAGCAAAGCATTCAAGAAAGAAAAGAGAGAGAGAGATAGAGAGAAATCTTTGGTTTTTGTATTCACAACGCATTGAAACACTATTCGTTTCAGGAAGAAAGCTCATGAGAATCAGTGTGGAACAATGCCGAGTGTGTGTGTGTGTGTGTGTGTGTGTATCGTGATGTGATCAAACACAGTGTAACGATGATGTTTCCTAAGGGAAAAGCGGCTGTGCTACATCACACACACCATGAGGAAAGTCTTTGGTAATTTTTGTTGTTGTTGGGCTATTTTTGTTTTCCTCATGTGAACACAAACTGGACAGGAATGAAGTGAACCTGAAGCACTAATAAGAAACTGCTAATAAGGCAAAAAAACGTGAGAAATATTGCGTCCCAGTCCTCCTCACCCGAACAGGACAACCTAGGTTTACAGTAGATTGGTACGAGGATGTGCGCTATGTAATACAGAAAAGCTGACGTGACGCTCTACGAGAACTTCGAGTTTCTACCTGCAGTGCTTGCATCGAAAAAACCCTATAGGCTAGCTTACTTTAAAGGAAAAAACCCAAAAAAGATCTGTTTAAGTCTCTAATAAATTATCTTCACACTTCCTGTGCCACGGCAGCATCGTGTCATCTCAGCAAACGTTCAGTTGTACGCAGATGTCAGGTGATCACAATGAGCAGGACATCGGTCAGTCCTCTATTGATACGGGTTAGTCTGTAGCAATAGCAAGCAGATTAAAGACTCCAACTATTTCCATGACACGAGAAGGAAGAGAGATGCATGTGCTAGCACCCGGGTTTAACATCATCCACAAGGAATGCAGGAAGAATTTACTTTGGCAAGTCAGAAAACAACATCTATAATAGTAGTACTTACAGTGCAGTAGTATTTTAAAAAGTGTATCCATTAGCAATATATGAAAGTTCTGTTTTAATGCCTTTGAGTATTATTAAACGAAAACCTGATTATTATTATTTTTTTTTATTTTTTTTGCAGCGTTTTGAGCATTCAAGATGAACTGCATAGTGTTGGATAAACTTTGGTGCCAAGTTTTTAATTATGAAACATCCTGTGGCGACGAATTCTTCACTAGAAGCTCAGTGACAGGTTTAAGTAGTTCGGATGCCATTTAAAGCACGAAAACTACAGAGAATTAAGCTGCGTGTCCTCTCCGTTATGCCTCGGTCAGTATTATAGTTTAATATTAAACGCTGAGGTATTACTACAAAACTGCGTTTGCTACAAAAGCAGCGGTGTCTCTAGGCGCAGAAGCGATGATGGCGAACAGGTACAAAGTGGATCTGCTCACCCTATTCAGCATACGTCTTGCACACGTAGTCGTGCGTATATCTACATCCGCTTTGGTCGAAGCTTTCCATATCAGATCTACACCCCCCCCCTTCAATGCCTCAGTCCACATAGATTATGTCTGAGAGAATAAAGCCATGTGTATTAGTTTAGCAGTTACTCCACGCTTAGGCAAATCTACTAAGTGTTACAGTGTGCAAAGCTACATTGGTGACTTTTCTCAATAAACTGCCATCAGACATTTGGTTTAGCGGTCATCAAAATCACTAAAAGACAAAAAAAAAAAAAAAAAAGGGTTCGGCAACCCCCAGAGCATTCAGCATTGCCAAAGACTTAATCTGATAAGTTATCACGTACGATAGGATGCGTCATCTGCGGTTCAAAAAAGGCGTCTCTATTCAGAACCTGAATCTAATTTACTTCTCCCACCTACATGAAACTTAGCATCAGTGCTGTTTGTAGACATCTTCTGCCCTCAAGTGACTGCCACATTGAAGGAGCGCTAAACGGTAAGATCAGTGTTTGCAGACAAGAGTTGGACAGAACAAAGACTCCTTGCACTGCTCGTAAAGAGACCCAGCTTTAAATCAGAGCCTCGGATTTATTACTAGTTTTAAAGCCTTCTAACCGTGTTCATAAAGTGATACATTAGTTAGAACAATATATATATATATATTTTGTTTTTTTTAAAAGCCTCCTAAAAACATCTACTGAGACAACTTGTAGTAACATGTCTAACTTAAACCATAAAATATATGCAATGATCTTGGTTATAAATCTGAAATACGGACCTGCACAACAGACCCAGAAATAAACAGAAATCTTGCACAAAGTGAACATATTCTTCTCTTTGCCCATAATCTCGTGTAAGGATGATTAACGTGATCTCAAAATCTCGCATTTTTTGGTTCAATCAAGGGTTACTTTTTTTCTTCTTTTTTTTTTTTGTAAAAAAAAAAAAAAAAAAAAAAAAAAAAAAAAAAAAAAAAAAGAGATCGATTTCATGAAAAACATCCCGCAACCCATGCAAAAATAAAGTCTAGAAGGATTCCAACTGCTTCGTCAGCATGTGCCAAAATCAGTACCACTAAACCATCAAATAATTTCCATGAAGGCTCTTAAACAGCTGCTAAGACAGACAGTTGGTTTGTCCAAAAGAAAACAAAAAATAAGGTAACAAATTCTCCTGGCGCAAGGATAAAAATTCATAGTTATAATAAAACGTCTCAATATTTGGTAGTAGCAAAGGGATTAAATAATGTCTAAAAAGAGAGAGGGAGGAAGCAAAATGTTCATTGAGCCTTGGAGGCCACAGTGATGCTTTTGACTGGCACAGCGCTCTGGTGCGCATCACCAGTAACCTGTAGGTTGAGGGCCCCGCCCCCAGCTCCGCCCGATGAGAGCACACCGGCGGGGAGCAGAGACAGGGGTGAGTTGAAAAGAACTGGAGTGGTCATCAGATTGGGCGTGGGACCTCCTGCGCTGGTATTGGCAAACAGCATGTTGCCGTTTCCGTCGATAGAGGTTATTGGTAGCGCCCCTCCAGATGCAAGAGCTTGGGGGACAAAAAACAAATAAGCATTAATTGATGTGAAATGAGATCATTAAAAATGCAGTCAAATAGATACATAAAGGAGGACGTTCACTAACCCTGAATAGTGGCCAGTGTAGTGTTGTTCATCAGTGCTGTTGGAGTCAGAGCACTGCCGAGAGATGCAGGTGCTAAGCTTAGCAATGCCCCTCTGAAATAACAGATTTAACTTTTATCCAAACAGCTTACAATATTAAAACGAGAGAAATAAGAGAGTCATTAATAAATGCTTATGATGTACAGTGCATACCCCTGTGTTAGCTGGGAAGGTGAAATAATCCCTGGGTTAAGTCCTGCTGCTGCTGCCATGGCTGCCAGGTTTGCTCCACCTAGCCCTGCAGGAGACACGACAAGCTGTCCAGGCCCCTGTGCAGTTGACGTTGCTATGGTGGACCCGGGCTCTGTTGTCCTGACCACTTCCTGTTTTGTACTGGTCAGAATTGCTGCTGTAGCAGAGGGAGTGAGTGATGGGGAGGTCACAGGTGGAGCTGGAGTGGCAAGAGCGGGTGCCAAAGAGATGACCGTTGCTGTGTTTGAGGTGACGGGTCCTAGAGTTGTACCTGAAGTCAAGAGAAAATCAGGCACTGGAGAAAAAAAAACAAACACTCAAAAACATTTAGTTCTTATTATACCCATGAAACCTTTTTTTTTTTATAGTGGGTCCAATAGGAATACCCCAGAGTTCAACTTCAGCTATTCAGAAAGGAACTTCCTTTTCACTTTCAATGTGTGCAACTCCCACTCCCACTCCTCTTTATGTAAATGTTGTGTTTCTTGTTGTTGGAGAACTAGTTTTTGGGCTTTTCATTACAGGCAACAGATCAGGGTTTGAACCGAATGTCTCATTTTCCCAATGACAACCTAACAGCAAGACTATAAATCTAACTGTAATTTAATGGACATTCAGAACGAGACCAGATATAATGGTAAGTTTGGTTCCACAAAAAAATTACGTTCATTAAAAAAAAACAAACAAAATCAAACACAGACATACCGGCAAGTGTGAGGTTGGGAACAGAGGCAGTGCTGAGAGAGAGCGCTGGACTGGCATTCAGTGTGCTTGATGCACTGGATATCTGTCAACATTAAAGATAATATTTTTAATTCACAAACAGATTTATGCGACTACAAGGCAACTATAAATTTAATAAAATTCCAAATAACCTACCACTGATGGGGAGTTGGTATAGACCGCTTTGATGGGTGTGTTGGGTGTGCCGCTGCTCGGGGGGTTGATCCTCTTCTCCTTCTGTCGCCGGTTACAGAACCACACTCTCACCACCTCCTTCTCCATGTTGAGCTGATCTGCGATCATGGTGATCTCCTCAGAGGTAGGCTTTTGGCTTTGCTGGGAAACGGATTTCAACACAGAATTCCCGGTTAAATAACGGTGGCCGACAAAGACAAGACTTTTTTTAAGAGCCTTGAACATTGTTATTTCAGTTACCTATAACATTAATGGCAAAACTCTCATTACACATTATTCTATATAAGTTCTGCTACAATAATATGCAAGCAACATGCATGTATACGTTTGTACTTTAGATCTAGTTTCACGTAATTACTATTAAAACAAACTTTGAGATATTGAGACAGGTCCACAAAATACATATTTAAGTGTATTTTTTGCAAACTTTTGTGCCGTGGATTATGTAGACCTGAGTGTTTGTAACAAACACTGTTGTGAAAACCATCCTGTTCAATCATTTACATAAAACAAGACACTGATTAACATTTCAATGACACTTTTTGTTTGAGAAAGGCTGTTTGCGTGAGTGTGCCCACAGTCATGAATACTGATGTATTGTCACACCTGGGGAGACGATGATCCTGCCCTTAAAGTCCTTGTGGCTCATGTTGCCATATAGTTCCTTAAGGAACTTCTAGGAGGGCATTTAGCACTTTGGAATATTTAGCGCAGATTACCGTATGAATAGCACACGCTGTGAATGGGTGTGTCTGGATTAGCGTTAATGAGCTGAGAGAAAATCTGTATCCATCATTAGTTCTTGTGCATGTTACACAAACAGAGAATATTTGTTTTTATTGTAAATCTGTCCATTTAAAAGCAGGTTTTCTACAGAAATATTTCTCGTGTCTGTGTGACATTTGATACGGTGAGTTTCGTTTCATTGTTTTCGACGTGCTCCAGATGAAAAACTCAACGCACATCCTGTTTGTTTTCTGTCATTTACAAAATCACAACATTTTGTTTTAACTGTAAGCGGAAACAGTAGACTTGCTGCAGTTAAGAATGATGTCTTTTCTGTTTGGTGGAGTATTTTAACTCGTCACCACTACACGAAAAAATAATCTGTGGTTAACCCTTAGGAGTCGGCCAACCCGCCGGCGGGAACACATTTTTATCTGGCAACCGTGAAAAGAACTTAAAATGCTCTGTCATTTTTGATCATACACGTAAGTGTAGTACATCATTTGAATCTGTAAAGAGTCTACTTTTATTTATGTACATTCACAATATCCACGGCACATTGTGCTTTTGTAAAATAAAGAAAATATACAGGGTGCGCTTTCTACCATCTCGGTCTCCGCGAGAATATTTTTGAAACCAGTCAGTAAAATGAACTGAAACTCGGCGAATACTGCACACACAGACATGAGAAATATATCTATAGAAAGCTTAAAGGGTCTACTTTTAGGGTTCAATTCACATCGAAAACAAACATTCTCAGTTTATGTAATCCATGTGGCACAGAACTTCTGTCACACTTCATTATCTGATAATGACCCGAGGCAGGACACGCCCACACGCTATTCACAGGGGAAACAGTCTGGGTATTCTACATACAAGGCCACGCCCCCCGGACACCGGCTTGCTGTTGCAGTTTTATCCTGCATGTATGTTTTTGGACAGTTTTTTTTAATATATATATCTCCTACACTGTTTTTGTTTGCACCATTTTACCCTGAATGTCCGTTTTTACACTTTTTATTTATCTTGAACTGTTCCTGGGATTCTTGCAAGTGAATCTTGAGTAAGTAAATAAGCTACAAACAAAGAAATACTGTTTTTTGTCCTCAAATTATTTTCTTGTAGCACTTTCCTCAGTCACATACCTGACTGAAAGGGGTAAGTATGCAGCTCATTATGCGGTTCTTTGTCTTCTCTGGTGTGAATTACAGCATTATTCATGATCATTCACACCTCCTCACATATGGCCTTTCTAAACAAAAAGTGTCTTAGAAAATTTAAATGAATGTATTGTTTTCTGTGAATAAGTGAGCAGGATGATAGTCACATCATTTCGAAGTAAAAACTCCAGGCTCCAAGATCACAAAAGTCTTGTACACAAATGTTATGAATGTGTTTTGTGGTCTTATTTCAGTGGCTTATTTTTTTGTTGTTTTCAATAATCACGCATAACTTATTTTCTCCAATATACAAACTTGTACATACATGCTGCTCACATACTATTGTAGCCCAGTTTGTGCTGAATACAGTTTAATGAGACTTTAGCCATTTATATGTTTATAAGTAACTGAAAACTACACAAATGTCAGGACATGTCAGAACTTCTTCAGGGCCCCAAAACACCTAAGGGTTACATGAACACTAATACCCAATATATTCAAAAAGAGATGGGAACAAAATTCACAAGATTTGTCATAAATGGCTCAGGGAAATGTTCTCTCTCATGGTAGCTCTGACCCCTAGTGTTTATAAGACTGTTCTCCAACCTCCAGAAAGCTTTTCTCCAAGGCAATGCGAATGTTGGTATCAATGCTGGTTCTTTTCTTACGCCGTCGGTTCAGACCCTCGCAAATGCCAGGGGACATGTCGCTGGGACTGGAAACAGCAGATTCTGAGGTCATATTTTCTATAAACAGAAAGTAGAAAAAAAAAAGAGAGCGCAAAAACAATAGTTAGCATTTAAACAACCAATATGGATAAGCTTAAAGAGAACAACAAGGAGGGGAAAATACTCATTAATTAATGGTTATTGAAACCAATATCCAAAGTTTAGTGAAAGAGAGGTAATACAGACCAGCATCATTGAGCCACTTCTCCAGCAAAGGTTTGAGCTTGCACATGTTCTTGAAGCTCAAGTTCAAGGCCTCAAAACGGGAGATGGTGGTCTGGCTAAAGTCATTCCCGTACAGCTTCCCCATGGCCAAGCCAACGTCTCCCTGGTGATTAAAGTTATAGAAAAGACTGAAGTTGTAAAGAAATTTGATAACATCAGTCCATAACAACCAACACAACATTGTGCGCTCAGGGTACCTGAGTAAAGCCCAGTTTAATCCGTCTCTGTTTAAATGCCTTGGCAAACTGCTCTAGCTCCTCTAGTTCACTGGCCTCCTCCACTAAAGGAACATCCATCCGCTTCGCTGTGGGTGGTGCAGCAGATGGCATAGCGGCTATCTTTCTTGTAGGTATTGCTGCCTGTGGAGAATGAAACATACGGCTTTGACTCGCAACGAAAAGAAAAAAACCCACAATACCTAAATTACAACCAAGATAATAAAGAACAAGGAGTTGCTTCTGATATTTATAAAGCAAATATGGAGACTGCATATTAGACGCAGTGGACTTAAAAATTCAGACCTGTGTCGTCAGAGCAATGCTTGGCTGAGGCTGCAGGATCTGGGCTTGACTTTGAGGTAGTTGTGTCAGAAGATTCTGGGCTTGAAGGCCTTGTAGAAGTCCTAAAAAAGAAAAAGAAGGAGAGTATTCAGTTTTAAATGGAGGGGAAATGCTACTGCATAAAACATCTCAAAATTCTAATAAAATCCACAACCAAAATGAGACACAGCTTTACTTTTACATTTCTGGCATTTGGCAGACGCCCTTATCCAGAGTGACTTACAGTTTTATACATATAAGGGTTAAGGGCCTTGCTCAGGGGCCCAGCAGTGGCAGCATGGTGGACCTGGTCAAACTCTAACCTTCCAATCAGTAGTTACCCCTTAACCACTAAGCTACCACATCATCACATACCACAGCTTTCTGGTGACCCCTAACCTGAACGTTACGCTCCACTATTCAGTTGGCTTAAAAGCCCTATGTTTCTAGCTGAGACATCATTAAGGGTTGCTTTAGAGCCAGAGTTGGAGCTACCAGGACTTCAGCAGAAACTCTCATATTAGCTTATTCAACCAGCCACTAAAGTCTTATAGTCTTTAACAAATAATTCACCATTTATTAGAGAAGTGTCACATGAACGAAAGCACACCTTTAATAGCAGTCAGATAAATAAGAACTGGCTGGTGGTTGGGAATTACTCATGACTAAATTCGGAAAGGGGAAAAAAGTCATCAGTTTAGGTAAGAGGTGAATCGTGTAGGTGGTTTAAATGTTTTCCCCAAAAAACTGAACACTTTTTCTTAGGAGACACACTGAAAATGTGTCCAAAATCTATCATGATGTGCTCTACTGTGATTTGAGTGTTGGTTTGTGAAGCTCATACCAGTCTGGCCTTGAGGTGGAGGGGAGATGATAAACTGAGCAGGCTGAAGCTGTCCTGGCTGCACCAACACAAACTGCTGCAGGTTAAGACCCGTAGGTTGCAGCTGCTGAAGGTAAACAAAAACACACCAAATTTAGAAAACAAGGGAAAAAGGGAAGAATAGAGTTGAATCTATATATATATCTATCTCTATCTATATATATATATATATATATATATATATATATATATATATATATATATATATCTATCTATCTATCTATCTATCTATCTATCTATCTATCTATATATATATATATATATATATCCACACACACATATATATACACACACACACACATATACATATATATACACACACACACACAACTATATCATGTTACTCTGTCAAAAGCACTAATGTTGGCTCTCTTAACTCAATACAGCAGTGATTACACTCAAGTTTGTTAAGAGTAAGAAAATAAAAAGAAAACCCTTTGATTAAATCCTGAGAGCTAATAAACTTTTAATCAGTTGTTCTTCTTACGGGTGCAATCTGGATAGGCTGAGAGAGAGGGATCTGAGTGATGGGTGTAGCAGCAGAAGCAGAGATGTTGGCTCCAGTGGTGCTACTCTGCTGGCTTGCGGACTGCTGCTGCACAGCGGCTGCCAGGATCTGCTGAGCCTGCTGCAGGAACAACTGCTGCTGCTGCGCTGAACTCAGACTCAACTACACACACACATACACACACATACACAGTACACATCATGACAAACATGTATGATCAAAGCCTAGACAAGCAGCACTACTTGAATCATCATGCTATGAAGGCACTGAAGACTGAATGCAAGAGGGCAATCCTTTCGATCTACTTTCTAAAAATAATAACTCAAATAAAGCAGTTATAAAGTATTATAATAATTATAAACCCCTTATGCTGGTTATTGATAGTCGTCGCACAAACTGTGTGCTTTCCCATCTTTGCTCCGTTATCTTTAAATCTCACTGTACCATTTCTCAAACACGAACCAGAGAAGAAATCGCTTAGCAAACAAACGCAAATTTCAAATGTTCTTGTGTCTTTATTCAAAAAGCTCTTTAATAAATTGGTTAACATCATTAATCGTTGGATAGGGCAGAGAGGGTTCAAGCCTAGCGCCGGTGTCTATGGACCCCTATGAAGCCTGAATATTCAGATCGAATTCAAAGAAGCTCTTTTCTGTGCTAGATGGAACCTCTTTTTTTTTTTTTGGAATAACCTTTCCATTCACCAACAGATTCAACTCTGAAGCATTCATCATGTACAAAAGCAAGATTATTCGCACCTCTATCACCAGTGACTTCTGCATTTTTATTTTTGAGCCCCTAATGGAAGGCAGAAACCATTAAAATCCCCACATTAAAGTAAATCCACCAATGAGCGTGGAAGTAAAAAAAAAAGCTGATGTGGTGATTGTGAGGACAGAATTAGTTGAGGACGATGAATCTAGGATGAAAGTTTGGAAGGCGAAGACTCATTGGGGGAATCAAATTGCCTGTAGTCGTTCTACTCGCATTATGTAAATGAGGGTATTATGCAGTGTAAATACATTCTGCATAGATTTGCATATTCTCCTCCACCTGTTTTGGAATGACTGCAGCAGTGTTTAATTAACATACCACTCTGTTCGCTCAAGCTCATTTCTGAGAGATAATGAGTGCCATGGCACTTTCTTAATAAATTACACTGACTTGTCTCTGTGGAGAAGGAATTTTTACTATAGAAATTCAAGAGGCAGTGCTTAATATCCCCCTAGTTTGCATCCTCAATCTGGACCATGAAAGCATGTAGAAGGTGACTGCAACCCCATTTAGTGTGTGTGTGTGTGTGTGTGTGTGAGAGAGAGTGTGTTATGGGAACGTCCACCGGAAATATTTATTACCTGCTGGAGCAAGGCTTGTGCCTGCATGTTGCTGATTGCACTTGTTGCTTGTCCATTTGGTTTTTGCTGCGAGTCCAGGCCATTTGTTTGAGCAGCTAGAATGGAAAGGGGAAAGTGTTTACTCGCATGCTTCGCGGTCAACAAAAAGGAATCGCACGCCAACACAAAGGGCTTGAGAGGATTTACCTTGGACTCCGTGTATTCCATTCTCCATGGCAGTTTTACTCGATTCTGTCGCTGCGCTTGTAGAATCTGCAAAACAGGATCAGAAAAAAGAAAAAGAAAAAAAGGAGAGAGAACACAGTTATCCATATTAGTGATGAGGTCTTGGTCAGTTTGACCTAAACGAGACCGCTGAGACTCATCTCTCAGTCCGGCTGCTTCGGATTATCCGTGAAAGCTTAATGACCTCTAAAATCGCACCAAGCCTTTGTGCTGCCTGACTCACAGCTCTTCGAATCCCATGTGCAATACTTAAAGCACTTTATTATAAAGAAAAATCATGAAAATTTGCTAGTGGCTAGTTACAAAGGTATCATAAGCACGCACAACCAGCACTAACTTTTGAAATCAAAATGAGATCTTTGTGGCATTTTTCCACTTAAAACACTATGATGCCTTTCCCACAGATGCTCACAAAGCCAATTTGACAAAACTTAAATCTAGAAGAAATTACCAGAGTAAATCATGTCTATAACTCTGAACAGTCACAGACTTGGATACCCTCTGAATGTTTGCCAATACAAATGCACACAAGTAAAGCACACTCACCAGAAACTCTCAAGTCCGTGAGCTGTAGCATGAAACATTTTCTCACAAATGCAAGCTCTAAGCGTAGAACAGAAGCCACAGGTAACGGAAAGCAAACTACAAATCATCTACGATATTGTTCAAATGAAATAAAGGGGGGAAAAAAAAGCCTGCAGAGCTCTACAGGCTCCTGCTATGTGCACAAACGCAATAGTGACAATTACAGCTAGGAGCATGAAGCAAGAGAGTTCTCTCACCATCACCAGAGCGAAACAAAGAATGCAACTGGAACACTAGCATCCATAATGAAGCGTAATCAGTATTCAGCTGATTAAAGCTATATGCAAATAGCGCGCCCGATCCTCGTTAGCCAAGAGCAGCTTTGAAGTCCTGCAAGCAATTCATTTCGGAGAGAGAGAGAGAGACCTCAGAAAGCTTTCTGCATAATTCAAAAACGCTCATAAATATTTATCAGTTCATTAGCATATTAATTGGATAGCTTCTTGGGTATGGCAGGCATGGCAGCTAGGGAGAAGTAAAAGCCCAATTACTGCCAGCGTGTGACTGTTTTAATTAAGAAGAAAGTGAGAAACACACCCCCCCCACGACGCGATATCAGCCATCACAACAGAGAAATTTATTTGTCAGCTAGACCACTGTGGCAAGGCTCAAAGCAACACAGGAATAAACAGAATTAAGCAATTTACACACACACACACAAAATATGAAAAGGTTTAAGAACCAGGACGCATATTAAACAGGATCACCTTTGTCAAAAACGCTCCGATTTTAAATGACTGACCAAAACAAGGGATAGTGTTTATTTAGAATTGAACCAGTCATATAGACAGCGCATTGGTTTACTTTCAGTTCACACATAAATGAGGAAGTAAGTCTAGGGCAGTATGAAACATTTAGGACATCACCGTACCTGCTTACACACAGCGTGAAATAGCATACAACACCACAATAATGGAGCATATGTTAGAATATGTAAAACAAATCCGAGGCTAAGAAAGACTGCTGTGAGCATCTGTATGGATGTTTTGCTCTCCTTATAAACAATAACAACCATCTCAGCTGAGCATCTAATGCTGAGCATCACTGCGCAAATGGTATATGTGGATCCCAGAGGCATCATCTAGCAACCGGTTTGATTTCATACTCAACACAAACTCTCTTGGGCATTATACACTATACAACCCTAACAGACTCGCCCGTATGCCTAGAGAGCAAGATCTCCAAATTTCTCAGGAGACTAAACACAAGCACTTTCTATTACGCGACTCTGGCCTGGTTCACTCCTGGCATTATCACGCGTCCTGGCCGATCGGATCGCAAGTGGACAGCCGAGACGCAAAGCCATTCACACCTGGCATTACGAAAGCGTCTCCAGTGACCACTTGTGATCAGATTTCATACACCGTTTTCTGTCAAGGCAAATGAACGCCACTACTCCACTGAATTTATTTCCTGGCACGAATCCTCTCTCGTGTACTTTTAGAAGTTTTTAAATCCGTTGTCTGCTAATGAAACTTGTACGGCAAATGACGTTATAAAGAACAGCTACTTTTCTGTCTCTTGTTCTTGCATGGTCTTTCTCCATTACACCATCAGCAGAGTGCTATAGAGTGTCATTTCCTTAACAGCCTCACGTGTGTCTCAAATGTGGTCCGAGTGATCAGATCACCATACGTCTTCGAGACCCTGTTCACACCTGCACTTTTAGTGCCGTCCACTTACAACCGCCCGAGCTAGTTGTGAACGAGGCTTTTGTCGAGATTAAGCCTGAGTAACTGGCTGTAGTGGCTGCTTCTGCACTATTTTGAAAACAAGATAAATATTAGGAAAAAACAGGAAGAAACAGCTGGTTGGGGAAACATTATGACCACCTGCCTAATATTATGTTGGTCCCCCTTTTGCTGCCAAAACACAACACAGTGCATCACAGTTTGTATTCTGACACCTTTCTATCAGAACCAGCATTAACTTCTTCAGCAATTTGAGCAACAGTAGCTCGTCTGTTGGATCGGATCACACGGCCAGCCTTCTCTCCCCACATGCATCAATGAGACTTGGCCGCCCATGAGCTTGTCGCCAGTTCACCACTGTTCCTTCCTTGGACCACTTTTGATAGATACTGACCACTGCAGACCGGGAACACCCCACAAGAGCTGCAGTTTTGGAGACGCTCTGATCCAGTCGTCTAGCCATCACAATTTGGCCCTTGTCAAACTCACTCAAATCCTTACACTTGTCCAGTTTTTCTGCTTCAACTTTGAGGACAAAATGTTCACCTGCTGTTGAATATATCCCACCCACTAACAGGTGCCATGATGAGGAGATAAATCATTGTGACTCACGGCAACCGTCAGTGGTCATAATGTTATGGCGGATCGGTGTACACTAATAGTTTCCTCTCAGAGAGTTATCGGCTGCTGTTCATCTTTCTCCTCGTTACCTGCTGTAGGGTTGCTTACAGCTACTGAAAGACACACACTACACAAACGTTTGTCTGCCGCGAGCTGGTCTTCTGAACACACACAGACAGTTTAGCCTTGAGGAAAAATGTTTTTTGATGCTCCATCAAAGTACCTTGAGCATGTTCAAAGCAAGGTCACGATCGTAGCTCGCCGCAAAAAAATAATCCTCTTCTAATAGACTCAAAGTTAACAGAAAGTAAATTACGCACAACTCACGTATTTCCTGGGCCACTAAAGAACACGAGGTACGTCCGATGATAAAGTGAAAGCCGAATAGTTATAATAATCATGAACTTAAGCAGACTCATCGTGACAGTTGGCGTTAGAGCAAACCGCACCGTTACATTGCATAAACCTAATCAATAACTTTTACATGGAGCATCACGCCTCCATCAGCAAAGGCCATTAATTATCTGCTGGAAGCCTGCATAAAGTGCATAAAGTGCCCCCCCCTTCTGCGTTCCCTTTTGAAAAATGAATGCTTTAATAAGCTCCTTAAAAAGCAGAGCTCTGAATAGGATCAGGAGAATGAGTGGGTTTTTATCACATTCACAGACTGAGGATGGAGATGAATTACCACTCAGGGTTAAACATAGTCCGAGTGAGAAATTTGTTCACACTGATTTGCTAGAGAACCAGCATCTGACGAACTTCCTGTGATTATTTTATGCGGTCATGGACTAGAAATAGACTTCAGCGCCAAATATAATTCTTAATTAGGAAAATGGCCCAGACAGACTCAACTGCCCGGGTTTGTTTAAAGACAGCGTGATGTATGGTGTATTTAAGCACAACTTCAGCGGATGAAAAGAAAAAAAAAAACAAGCAGGAAGATCTAGACACTAGCATGCTTCTGCTACTTTTCTGCTTTTTTGAGCAGGAAATGTGTGTTCCTTTATCGGTGAAACGACAGACTATTTGTTTAAAATACGTACAGAAGAAAACTTGGTTACTGAAATGTTCATAGACCCCCTTACAAACAACAAAACAAAATAACACTAAGATTTAGTGACTCTAATGTCAAGAGCCAACGGTTTGCGCTCACCTCAATAACATGCCGTCTTCTCGCCCCTACAGCAGGAGGGTGTGGAAGAGGGGATATGAAACACGATGTGAGCTGATAGGCTGTTCATTTTTTTCCTCTCATGCAGGATGGCAATGTGGTCAGAAACCAGAAACCACTGAAAAGCGGGGAAACTCTTTGCGACAAATAAAATACTAGCCACCCGGTATATTGAATTGAAACGCTAAATCTTGCTTGGCTCTTCGACAGGCGCTGTATTGTGTTTTCATGTGAATATGATTGGTCTCCGACGCTGTAATATCTCTGCTCTTTGTTAAGCGATGTAAAGACAGGAAATTTGGGCACAATGATGTAGGGCATGTCTGAGCCAGCACATGACACATAGGGTTTCAGTGAAATCCCCACAATCCCTTCAGGATCGACAAAATCTTACACAAAATTTGTATTTCAGGATGTTCTCTGTGCAGTTCCTGTACTCGAAGCTGGAGATTTTAAGATTTACGTAAGAGCTTCGTGTGCTGTCAAATATTGTTAAATTTACATTCTTTCCAACATTACTAGGCTTAAAAGCAAACAAACATCGATACACCTTACAGGTACACTTAATTACATCCATTGTTATACACATGGATTGCAATGGGAATTCAAATCACTTATTTCCAATACGATCAGGAGCTTCAGCTAATAGAACTTGCGTCAACTAATGAATATGAATAAACAGTTTGGGTCTGCTTATGAATATTCATGAGCAGTGGGTGGCAGAAGAGCAGAAAAGCTACTTTATAACATCTTATTAGTCATGCAGACAGGACTTTCTGAACAAACAAAAAAAAAAAAACCCACTTGATATGCAGTTCATATGCTTGAAAAATAATGCAAAAATCCCTAAAAAACCAGCAAGGATCCTCTCGCACACCGAAGCCGAGTAGGAATCGGTGATCTTATTTCAACCGTGTTTTATTTTTCCAACTTCTGATTTGGATTCCAATGGAAATAAAAGCTGCTATAGATTTAATTGGAATACACGTGTTGCTGATCGGATCTGAAGCACCTCCAACTGGATCGTTCTGCGCCATTAAAAAATAATACATCTTGAATAATATATTGCAATTTAATAGAAACTACTAGGAACATCTCTGCACATGTACACGCCGATAAATCCCAATGAATATGCATGATAGGCAAATTGGACGTGTGTCTTCCTGTCTCGTGTTGCTCTGAATGCATTTTTACCATAAACGATATCTGGGGATGATTTACAATTCTGTGCAAAACCGTACGGATGTCAAGATGCAGTGAAAGGGTTTAAAACGATCCTCAAATCAAAATTAGTACAAAAGCAAAAATGCTTGGAGAACAGTGGTGCAGTGTATAAAGACCTGAAGGACCCACCATCGAAACACAGCGAAAACAATAACCTCACTGACTTTCTGGGGGATGAGAAATCCTTTGGGGTCCCAAGAAACATTCAAAGTCAGAAATGTAAACACAATACTGGCATTGTACGAAACAAAAGTGCAACATAAAATAAAGCAAAGTTTTATTTCACATCCATTATCTGCTCTGCAGCACAGTTTCCTTCTTAGTGTTCGAAAACGTACATGCTCACATTGTGTGTGTGTGTGTGTGTGTGTACTGGTGCTTACGAAAGCGACTGCATTTGCATTACATGCACTGTTAATGCAATCTACAGACTTCTAACAGTAAAAAAAAAAGGCAAAAAGAAAAAGGAGAACAACAAAGTGCTAGAAATGCACCTGTAGTTTGCCGTGTGTGTAAGGGTGTATTCTATAGGTCTCGTGTTTGCGGGACTGTTTTTCTGATCGCATTCCCACTCGCACCTAAAGGAATTCTGATCCAATCCAACCCACTCGCACTGCCATCCCATTCCCTCCTGCTCTCGGTTACTGGTTTGACCTGTGTGAGATTTTCGAACAAACTTCTATTTCAAACTATACAAAAACACTTTCATTACCAGGATTAAACAGCGAGTGAACACTGAAAAATGAAAGTAATAAACGCCTCACACAGCACCAGATATATTCTCTCATGTCAATGAATGAGGCCTTTCTTCCTCCCGCCAGCTCTGTACCTCGAACTTCTGTTCAGATATTACTATAAGGATAAAACAGAGACTCCTGCGACTTTCTCTGTCGGGTCCGTAACTTGCGCGGTTGCCTTCACGTCAAACAACGCCATCATTATGACTGGGTTCATCGCGTACACGAACAGGATTCCTTGCATAGCATGCCAGGTCCCGTAGCCAAGTTTCAGGCTGAATCTTCCTCTACTAATCTACACGAGATTGCATTTGACAGACTGAGCTCATACCTAATGAATCATTCATTGAAGGATCTTTGTCTTTTAAAGATCACTGTTCGCCATAGCAATATTAAAGTCGTATGCACTGTCACTTCACAACACCGATATTCATTTGCATAAAATTTGCATAATTTCTCAGCCATCCCTCTCCGCCTAGCCGACATAACCTGTTCACCAAAATATTACACGTTTCATCAAAAACACCTTTACAACCTTTCAAGTGGAAACTTGAATGGGTTTTTACCCCCCCGACACCCATGAATCAAACTTCTGTCGAAAACCTCTCCACTCTCTTGTCACGACGCACGCGCACACACCTCATCAACTAACCTTTCATCGGCAAAACTATTAACGCAGACAAATTAATACTAAAACTACACCTCGGTAATCACAGGAAACCTGGTCACTTTTAGGTTTTAGCTTGTGTGTGTTTTTTTTTTTAAACTAGTGTCTGATATTCCTTTCGGTTCTTCAAGGAATACACAAAATAAAATAATAAAAAAACGCGCGCGCGCACTGGATTAATCATTCATGAATATAGAGCTTGTACTCATGAATATTCATAAAGCTGGTCTTTACTTCATCAACGCTGACAAACACCGGCGTCTATATAACCTTTCTGGGCTTGGACACGACCAACGAAGCGTCCAGAGGAATGATCTAACCTTTATTTACTTAAGTATTCGTCAAGAAGCCCTCGAGTGGGCCGATCACACAGCAAAACAAGACATGATATGTTTTATGGAATATATATCTAAGGTTTACGTGCATGCAAACTCCTAGTAAGGTTAATGTTACACTGGTCACACAGTAACTCATTAACTAGCCGGCGGTGTGAAGCACCGTGTGCGCTCAAAGTAAAAAAAAAAAAAGTTAAGAAGCGCCTTACGACGCTTTATAACTTGCAAGCGACACGAACACCAGAGAAGTGCTCAATTATACCCTTTAGATGAACTAAGATATGAATATGTAAAGCCGTAGCTTGAATAACTCGTTTTCGTTTGGCCCTGTGCCCCGGGGTAACTCATGTCGGAGCAGGAGGCATCATTAACACTAGCTTGTTAGCAACTTGGCTATCCCCATCACCGCAGCTTCATAAACGGCTCCACAAAGCAGCGTGCTAGCTGGATTACTTTTTATTCTACACATTTCCAAACACAACTCCTTACTCACACGCGCTTCCCCCTCCTCAAAAAGAAACCGCTTCACGTTTATTTACATACCATAACCCCCCCCCAAAAAAAAACTAAGCGTCAATAAGTACCTTAATTCACGCGATGTTACAGCAATATACACGGGCAAGAGTTCTTTTTTTTCGTTGTTGTTGTTGTTTGTAGCTAACTACGCTAATCTAACTCGCTAGCTAAAGTAGCGGAGCAATGGATTATCGTTGTTAGAAATAAACACGGCAAACGATGTTTTAGAAGAAAAGCGCACATGTCTGCTATCCCTTGCTGGTAGAAGAAGATGCTAGGAAAGGGAAAATGATTATGAATATGTAAAATGTAATGATTACCTGCTCTCAAGCGCTCATCTTGACTCGCTGAGCCTCTGTCCGCCATTTTGAATATTTAGTACAAGTCACAACCCATCCCCGATAAACAGAGAGAGCATGCATAAGCCAAACCCCCCGGTCAGGAAAAGTTCCTCCTCACTAACAAAGCACAAAATTTCACCTATTTAGAACATTTATAACAACAAAAAACATCAGTAATAAAAACCCATATTTAGTAATAGTCGACACATTGCATCAGAAACAGGACGACATTCCTGGACCGGGATGAGATTATAGTTCTCCCACTGACTACGTTCACGTTTAATGTGTATAAAAGCCACTATAATCGGGTCCATTACAGTTTATTTCTAATAAATAACTTATAGATTAATATATCCTAGCTACACTTCATTGCATTTAACCTTGATATATGATCATAATAAATGATTATTTTTTTTGGCAGTCACTTAAACATGTTAGCGGGTTAACACATTTTGCCCTACAAATCATCTATGTACAATATGTTTCTTAATTTTCAACAAATATGGTGATGAGTTCACTTTAAAAGTTATAGACTATAGATAAATTATTAATAAATAACATTTTTGGGGGAAAAAATGTCATTAAAATTCTATTAGCACTTATGCTATGTAGCAGTGTTTTGTGTATTTGCTAATTCAGTATCTATAGTCTTTTTAATTTATTATTATTATTATTATTATTATTATTATTATTATTATTATTATTATTATTATTATCATTGTTTTTGTTGTCACAGGCTAATGAATAAAGTAGCTAGAAAATCTAGTGGCTACTCCTGTGAAGTGAAAATGTTTTTAAAAAAAAATCATATTTACAAAAAATGTAGACTATAATTTTGCAGGTTAGCTTCAAATGATCATAATGAATAAAACATAAGCAACTAAAGCAACAGGGTAAAGATGTTTTGTTCCATGACGACCAAAATGCTGAAAAGGGTGTGCTAAAAATTGTATCGGATTGGTTGAAGCGAGGTAGGTTCAAAATGGAAGGTAGCCATTTTGAATGCTTGTGTCTTTTGTGTTAATCCTACCATGTTTGAGGGTGTTTTCTAATGTGCCGGGTGGGTGAACACTTACCATGTATCCTTAGTACATGTGGAATGAGCCCTTACGATGCAAGTGAAATAAGCTGCTGTAAGCTCAAATGTCCTGCTTTATTGCATCATGTACAGTAAACAATGGAGTCAGAAGCAGAGAAGACACCAGCATTATTAAGGAATTGTTTTCAGGAACAAATATACACTTACTGTCCACTTTATTAGGAAGCTACTGTTTGATGTATTTATCCAGTCAATGATCACAATGAATGCTAGACTTTACACAGAATGGTGTGAGAAAAGAAACCCCAATCCATCAAGTCAGTGGCAGTTCTGCAGGTGGAAACACCTTGTTGATGACAGGGGTCAGAGAAGCATGACCAGACTGTTTTGAGCTGACAGGAAGGCTGTGGTAATGCAAATAACCAGAGAACTGCTGCTCACAGGATGTTTTTTTTTGTGTGTGAGTGTGTTTCTTCAACATATTGTGCAAGCCTAGAAACCGTTGTTTGTGGGAATCCCAAGACATCGGCAATTCTTCTAATTCCTAGAAGTCAAAGTCACTGAGAGCAACATTTTTTCCCATTCTGTTTGATGTGTACATGAACTGAAGCTCTTTACCTGTATTTGCATGATTTCATGCATTGTGCTTTAGACACATGAATGGCTCATTGGATCACTGTGTAGGTCTACGGCTGTGCCTATTAAAGTGGCCAGTAACTGTAAGTTACCGTGTACAAAAGATTCTAAAGGTTTAGCATTATTTTAAAGAACCATTTATGAATGTTCTTGTTCTTCAAGAATGCTGAAGCCACTGAGGCACTGCTTTTTAAAGTACAAATGTCTAATCCATACCATTGTCAATGTAATGTGAAAGCATTTCACTATAATTCAAATAATTAGAGGCCACTTCTGTAAAGTTTACCCCATAAATCTCTTGCAAAGGAACAAAATATGTGGTTAGGATTCTTTTTTTTTTTTCTTTTCAGGAAGTTACTTTGACTCCGCTTTTTTCCTCCATGCAGCAAGATCATCACCACCATCTAACTCCTCTGCTACACGTGCCCTTGCCCTCTGCCTGATCTGATTGATAAAAGCAGATACATCCTCGTCTTCTTCATCTTCTTGTCGTGTTCGAATCCTTCCTGTAGACGTGGCATTTTCTTCAAGTCTTGAAGAATGAGTAAATTTCCGCTTGGCTGAGTATTCCTGGTAACTGTCCTCTTCTTCTGTTTCATGTCTAGCGTAGTGTCTCCCAGTTCTGTAACAACTAGACTCTGACATTCCATTGAAAGAGTCTTCTTCTTCTCCTCCAAGGGGCCTTCTCCTTGAGTGATAACTGAATTCTGGACTGGGATCCCTGCTTAAATCAGATTCATTTTCAACCTCATCTCTTGAGGAAAATCTTGAGGCAAAGCCATAGTCCTCCTCGTCATCTACAAGCACTGCAACTGAGCTTCTTCGGCTTGAAAAATCAAACTCAGAAAGCTCAGGAGGTTCCTCGTATGTTGGCCTTGACATGCGAGGCATGGTTGTATCTTCAGCATAGCTTCTTGGTTTGCTGGAGGGAGGTCTCACATTTTTGAGCCATTCATCAACAGTACCGTTGGTGTTTGCAGTGGCTGGAAGGTGGAGAATTCCTGAACGGCCATAATCTCTTTTAGGTTTTTCACTGGGGGCTGATGAATCACTTGTGGTCTTTCCAAAGCCATTATTATCTTCATTGTCTTCATCCTCATCCTTTGGCTTTTTCTTCTTGTACAAAGTACTACGTTTATTGTCTTCTGCAATCTTCTTTTTTTCATAGGAAGCCATCTTATCTCTCATATCTGATTGAATTTCTTTTTCCATCATGTCAAGCTTGTGTAGATTAACTTGGTCTTGGAATAAGCTATAAAGAGGTACACTAGTGGTGGTGATCTTGCTCTTACGGGAACCTAATTCAGAAACAGAGGATAGTCGGGATGCCCCTCCAGCAGATAAAACTGATTCAGCCCTTCCACCTGCAGAGATTACAGATGCAGCTCTACCTCCACCTGAGAGCACGGATTCTGGCTTATTGCGAGATAAACTTGAGTAGGTTGAGCCACTTAGTACAGAGGACTTATCTTCATCCACTCCACGGCTGGGTCCCACAGCCGAGCCTGCACCCAGATTGAAAACTGACCCTGCTCGTGATGGAGGAAGACTTCCTCCCATCATCATTTCTGCTTGCTTTTGCATAAGTGTTTCATTGACCACATTTGCAATCCAGTTTTGGATGCTGGCTATGTTAACCATCGGCTCCCCATTGGGTCCCAGAACAGGCTCAGGTGGTGCTGGTGGGACCGCAGGTTGGGAATGTTTGCTTCGGCCAGAATAAACAGATGATCTGCCACTTAATACAGACATGTTATCATCCCCTACAACACTTGCAGAAGGAAATGCGCCAGCACAGAAAGCAGAGAGTGGGATGGTCCCAGTGCTCAGGGAGCTTTCAGTTTCCCAACCGCACACTGATTGGCTCTCCTCTAGGTTTTTCCTGGAACGCTCAAGTATTTCTTCCCTCCGCTGCCTCCTTTTTACTGTGGCTGAGTCTTCTCCACGACTCATTTCTAGAATCTCATCCTTCTTTTCCTCACCACCAAATTTCTTCTGCTGCTTTAGCTTCCAAGTCTGATAGGCTGTTAAATTGACATCTTCCAAAGAAGGAGCAGGGGTTTCTACTTCACCATCCTTTTCGTTACCGTTATTGTCTTCTGCCGTTATGTCTTTCTTGTTCCAACCAAATTGTATTCTCTTAACCTTCCACCGCTCCAGAGGAGTCAGTTTCTCTTTGTTCTTCTTGCAGAAGTTGTACATAGAGCTTGAGTCAGATATTATACTTTCTAAATCATCATCTATCTTCTTTTGGCTTGCTTCACTTCTTGTGTCCTCATCTCGTTCCTTGGAACGGTATCTTGAAGCTGCCTGCTCCTCAATCTCTCGTAGGCGTTCTTTCCATATATCAGTATAGCTGCTGCAACTGGCAGTAGACACTGAGGCGGGCCGACGAGGTCTGCGCTTAATCCGTTCCTTCATGATCTGCACATCCTCGCTGGTCACACTTTCTAGATCCTCCGGCCGTGGAACTCTCCTACTGCCCTCTCCTACAAGAGACCCCTGGTCATTATCATCACACATTAGCTGGGACTCCCACCACTCTTCACTTTGGTACTTCTCATTTCGCTTCTGCCATTCCAGAATCATTTTTTCTACGTCCTCATCTTCATCTTCTTTATCTTTGCCTGGCAGACAAGGATCCAGTGGCGTCATCGACTTATCAACTGTGCCTTCAACAATGCCTGCTTTACGGGCAGCAGCAGCAGCAGATGAAGCAACACTACTCATAAGACTCATACAGTCCTCCTCCTCTTCCACCATGATGGAATTGGCCTTTGCAGCAAATGTGCTTCCCTCCTCATCAAGACGAGCCCTAGTGTCAATTACAGAGGACTGGCTCAGAGTATCATCATCTTCATCTCGTTCCTCCATTAATGTCTCATTAAGCTCCCGGAGCTGCTTTAGGAAGCCCTCGTTGGGGCTTATGGCACGCTTCTTTCTGATTTCCATCAACGCCTCCATGATTGTCATATTATGAAAGATCATTAAGTAAGCGGCAACTATTATTGCTGAGCGGCTTATTCCCATCATAGAATCCACCAGAACTTTTCCTGCGCACAAGGAAAAACAATTACACAAATAAATACATGGCTATCCGTGAAAATAATAAACCATTCTTCTCTCTAGGTTGAGCTAATGTCATTAAATAACCAGGTTTTAGTCTGTACAATTGCAGGAGCTCCTCTATAACGTGACTATCCTCACTTATTGAATGCACTTTATCAAGCTAATAAGCTTTCCTTCCTGAAAAATGAGCTCGATAAAATTGTACACTGCGTTCAACATATATCTTGCACACTTGTCTTTGAGTCCGTAATTTCATTGTCTGTTAGTTAGTTCATGATCAAGTGTCTGCACAGATAGATTAAATCTGGCCACATACATATTGGGACACTTGACTCCTAAATAATCATATGACCCATTTCTAATGTGTTTTTTTTTTAAATCTTGTACTAATGAATTCCACATCCTAATGAGTTCTTTTTCCTCTCATACCTCTATGCGTTAGTAAAGCCTCATCCAGGAACTCTGCACACGCTCGCAAGTGTGCTGAGATGTCTGAATCAGAAAAGTCATCAACTTCAATGCCCATGTAGGTGATGTTCATTCCCTCGTAGAAGCTCTCGCCTGTGTAGACACCAGTACCGTGGCCCGCATTCAAGATGTGTGTGATGCCAAGACGCTTCAGACGGGCTTTATTGACTGCAACTGATCTGTTGAATGAAACCGTATTTAATAGGCGCAACTTTGAACTGTAAATTCTTTTTGTAAGTTGCTTCAGGGCAAATTTCTTGCCACAGTGCATATTAAAACAATGTTCAACTAGTCTTGAAGCAGATTGTCAAGCTGGCATTGAATAATATAGTATTAATAATACCTTGAAGGCCACTATTTGGTTCAAAAACGTCAGAGAGGTTGGTAAGTAATGGTATTTGTTAGCAGCCCATACTGTGTGTTTTCATTTGAATGAAATCAATAGAGTCATAGCTATTCATGAAAAAGTGTGTTCACTTAGTTGCAGACCCAGACTCTCCAGCTTTATAAACAGGGTGAAAGGCTACAAAACCATAAAGGCATCAAAGGCACTACAGAAGACCCATCAGACCACAGGCAACCTGCGTCAACTTGCCTCAGAGGCAGACACAATAGTCAAACAGTCTTCTGTTGTAGCCCAAGAGGAAGATACAAGCTCACTAGCTAACGTTGCTTGCCAGAGTTTTTGGCGATTCTTTTGGTTGATTCTTTGTCACATATATATGAATAAAGCAATATTTCAAACCACTTTACGGCTATAGAAAAACCAAAATCATATCACACAAACTACTTGCTGAGTGCTGACCTGAAAGTAAATGTAGCTTATTTTATTCCTGATGCGTTTTATTTTTATCATCATTTTAAAATGGTGGAAATGAAAATGTCAGAAACAATCAGCTAAAAGAACAGGTCCAGCATGATGACGAGGGTTAATAAGGCGAGACATCAGCCTGCAAATGGGGTCAGAAAGGTAATTTGACAGCGTTTGTCCTGTGGTAATTAGCAACTAGGATTTAATATACTGTAAAAAGAATTTTTAATATATTGCAGTCATTTGCTAGGTCTATCTATCTATCTATCTATCTATCTATCTATCTATCTATCTATCTATCTATCTATCTATCTATCTATCTATCTATCTATCTATCTATGTGATGTAACAGTTACACTTAAAAGTGTAACTTTAGGTTCTCACATGCAGGACAGAGGAGGCTGGGCTTTTCAGTTTCTTAGTTACTGACCAGCTTCATTTTTGCCTCATTAACGTCTCGAGAGAGAAAAAAAGAGGCTGGTGGTGGTGATGGTGGTGGTGATTGGGGTATTTCTAACCTACTTGTTTCACAGATGTTCTGCATGATTATATCAAAACCAGTAAAATGTCAATAAAGAATAGTAAACATTGGAAAATAGCTGTGCCATGAGAGGAATAAAACACTTTGGGTTGACTTGTTACTGGAAACTAATCAACTTCAGGGTGGTAATGGGATCACACACCAACATCACAAACTGTTCATTCCTTTTTTAAGGACTTTAAGTGAAAGAACACAAGTGCTAAACATCTAGACTGTCTAATCTAACTAATCTGTATCGTCATGTATGTTTCTGTAACTGATGCTTAGGTTCTTACTTTTCCCCGATGAAGATATTAGGCCAGACTTCATCCACAGGGTTTGTTGGAGCCTCCAGCCGATCCTGAATCAGAGCCCTTTGGATGTCCAAGACACAGGGTGTGTTATAGGGGCTGCGGTCATCGATCATATCCTTGACACGGTTGTAAAGGTCCTCCACCATTAGCTGCTCTGCTGTCTCCAGCATGCTCTCTGGGGTGGAGGGCAACTTTAGGTCTCTGGGTTTCAGTTCTGTGAAGTCAAAACAAGATCTCAGCTGGTCATACCTTTTTAAAGCGTGTGAAGAAAGATGTCCAGGCTGTGGAAAAAAATACCAACACACTTCCAGTTGCCTTTGATAATGACAATATCAATTATTATTCATAATTATTAACACATAGTCATTATAATACTATCTAATGCAAAATGGACCGACCCTCATTGATGATCTGTTTTGCAGCAACAGCTGAGGAAAGATGAATAGGGTCCATAAATATACTCTCCCCATCTGACTGCGAGATCATGGAGAAGCGGTCAGAGAAAGTCGAAAAACGGTCTGATTTCATCGAAAGGCTAGAAGAAAAAAAGGTGAAAACAATCAAAAAGTGCTGGATGAGGAAGGTTTTTACAAGTGCGCTTCATTTGTACATCTTAGTGCTGCTGTCATCAGTGAAGCTTTTAGTCATCCAGAGGGACACTTTCTCAAAAGTCAGTGGTCAACCTGCACCTTCATTTATCTCTGCAACATCAGATATCATCTACTTACAATGCCTGGATCCCAAATTTCATTATGTAATGTCAAACTGTGCTGAATTTGAAGGAATTTCCTATTATTCTCTAAAGCTCTTACACCCCCTGATTTGGAGATTAAGATGTTGTCTGCATGATGTTGAGAAGATGCATCACCTTGGAGAGGGAGAGCGGAGGTAGTGGGACTGGATATCTTTGACTTTAGGAGCTTCGTCCTCATCTGGAACCTTTTGGTCTTCATCTGTGGTGTTGTCATTAGCTGAGGCCATGCTGATACGGTCCTCCTAAGCAGATGATCAAAAACATATATGTATACTATACGTCAGCAAAAAATAGATAGAGGACGAAGGAGGTGCTTGCATAAAATTTTATACAACATTCAAGTTCATAGTCAGATTTCCTAAAATAAAGTGTGGAAAAAACCTAATACACCAACAAGATGTTCAATTAAACATTAACCACACACGTTTACGTTCAATAACGGTTGAATTATCGGTTCAATAATTCACTAACTGTATGAACGCAGTGTGTTTTCTTTAGAAAAACAGACTGACGATGAAAAGCTAGTAACCTGTCCTTCAGTTCTTTAGATATTTCCTTTATAATTATTCCTGCTCTGTGATTAACACCAGCCTCCATATTATGTTTTTCCCCTTCTCCTAACACACCTGATTCAACTCATCAGCTAAAAAGCTAACAAGTCCAGACTTGTTGAGCCGTGTGAGACAAAGGGCAAGGGGGAAAAACCCGAAGCGTACAGGGTGGTGTTAGTCCAGCACCAGAAAAACTGCTGTAGGTTATTGAGGTTAGAAAAAAGTTCATTTTTGACTGTATTTGTACAGTATTTGTACAGACTGTATTTGTACAGTATTTGTACAGACTGTATTTGTACAGTTAATACTTGTACTGTATTTAGAATATAATGAATATTTTGATGCTTTCATTGTACAGTCATAGTTATTAAAAAATTAAGAGTCAGAAAAAGGGATTATAAATTACACAAATGACCCCCCCTCCATTAAACATAATCAGATATGCTAATAAAATCATTTGCTGTTGTTCCAGAGTGAGAATGTTATTTTATAAAATCATTTAACCAGTTAAACCAGTTTTCTAGAAAGTAGCCTAAACCTTAACATTTTCCTAATTTTCTGTCCAGAACGTTTTACCTTCTGGACTCCAGGCTACAAGTCGTTATGACTCTACATATCTGGGTGAGAGCAGGGAAAATTTGTTTAGAAATTATTTTCCCTATGATTTTGCAAAAAATCCAAAAATCCAAAAATCACAGTGTAGTACAGAAGCAGGGTCATGATATTCTCCATATCCATTTACATGGATTAGGAATTTTTCCTTGGTGTTTGGTTGCAACACGATACATCTCACATGACACAATTACCATCCCAATATGCAAATATTGTACCTCATATACAAATATTATCCGGAAATGGTAGGCTCATAGCAGCTGGATGTAGTTCTGGGTCCAGTAAAGAGAGCTGAATATATATGTATGATATATAACAATATATAAATTGTGATATAAATAATAGCAGTGATTTAAAAAATAATGACAATATCAATAAATAATATATATAATAAAAGAGTAACAAATAGTACTATACTAGTAGCACTTTAGTAATACTACTACTACTAGTAGTAGTAGTAATAATAACAATATGGTACTTGCACAATAATTAAAAAGTAAATAGAAAGACTCGTTAACATAACATCATAAACAGCTGCCAATCATGTTGGTAATCTGATGCCTCATATTCAAACAAATCCTTCTTTCCCTTGTGGAAGATTGCAGAGAGGAAATATCAACAGATGTTTATCATTAAAAGAGCTGACAGCCAGATGACTCCTGATCATCGTTAATAATCTGTCTTTTCAATTCATTATAACTGGTTTCCAAGCACAGAAACAGGCTGGTTTTTTATCTCTAACCAGAAATAGTTTACAAACAGACACGAATAGAAGGAAATGGTAAAACAGAACTGAACAAAAACAAAAGAGAACAAAACAAAATGATATAACAAAACAATAAAACAAAACGGTATAACAAACAAAACAGAACAAAACAACGAAAATAAACAATACAAGAACACAGAACAAAACAACAGAATAGAACGAAACACTAAAACAAAACAGAACAAAACAATAAAACAAAACGAAATAACAAACAACAAATCAGAACAAAACAAAACAACAGAACAAAAAAAATTATAAGAACACAGAAGAAAACCAAAGAACAGAACTAAACAATATAAGAACACTAAACAAAACAAAAGAACAGAATGAAACAACAAAACAAAACAAGATAAAAATAAACAACAAAACAATATAAAAACACACAACAAAACAAAACAAGATAAAAATAAACAACAAAACAATATAAAAACACACAACAAAACAGAACAGAACAGAACAAAACAGCAAAACAAAACAATATAACAAAACAATATAAGAACAGTACAAAACAATAAACGATATAAGAACAGAACCAAACAATAAAACAAAACAAGATAACAAAACAACAAAACAAAACAATATAAAAACACACAACAAAACAGAACAAAACAGCAAAACAAAACAATATAACAAAACAACAAAACGAAGCAAACAGAACAGAACAGAACAGAACAAAAAAAAAACAAAACAGAACAGAACAGAACAACAAAACTAAAAAAATATAAGAACACAGAACAAAACAAAACAAAACTGAACGAAACACTGGTTAACAGTACATGGTATAGAGGTTTGTGTTTATGTTACTTGCTGTTTAATGTGATGCAACACTCTCGAACCCAGTTCTAGGCAAATAAATGACCGTTTCATCACGTGTGCAAAACCCCCAACCCTATACTGAGGAAAAAACAACACCATTTTTATACTTGGAAAAGCCTCATTACAACAAACATCCTTGTCCTCATTTAGGTCCTGGAAAGTACCTCATGTTGATGACATGTTCTCATCGCAATTATTGTTACTTGGTACCAAAGATAAAGATTCTTTTGCTTTATGTTTTGGTGGTACCGCTTGAGAAAAAACAGTTTATTTCATATATGTATTTAGTAGTGCTAGAATTAAACAGTAGAGTATGAATTGTCGTAGTTTCAAATGCTGTTTAGACCTTAGGGTTGTGTTTGTGAATTTGTCATTTGTAAGTGCATGAGTCTTAGTGTCTATATATAGCACAAGGACAGCTGATAGGACCCTTCTGGAACAGAGCAGAGACCATGACAGAAATTAAAAATAAAAGTATCAGATATAAAGAAATTCATTCAACAAATGTTATCCTTCTGTTATCTCAGGAGCTTATATACTTCACATAGAGATTCAAAACGTAGATAAATGTTCATCTCTTACCTGAGGAGAGGGTAAACGTTGGGAGGTCGCAGTGCTGGTGGACTGTGTGACTGTGAGAGAGACTGTTAGTGGAAGTCTAAACTTAGAGATCCCCTCACCAGAAAGATTGACAGCCACTCAGTCCATCAGAACTCCACTGTGTGTGTGGTGAAGAGGGGGGTGTAGTGGGTAATGACGGGGGTAGGGGGTAATGTAGATGGGGCACATACAAAACGCAGGGACTTCTGATAATACAGCTCAATTTTGTTTAAAGCATTTGCAGTGAATGGAATTAAACCACACTTACTTTCACTTGGAAAATCATGCCAACTTTTTATTTAGTGTCTAGTGCAATTGATCTATTATAGTAAAAGAAATATAGAACTTTTTTGCAGTCAGGTTTTACTGTATCATTTCATGATTACAGAATATTTCATATTAACCTACCAAAGCAACACATCAGAGATATCTAACACAGTATTTTGTTGCTTTGTTCCTAGTGCGACTGATCAATTATACAGTATAGAAATGTAGACCCAGAGTTATGAGAATTCATGAAAACCAGAGAAAAGAATCAATTCTGAGTTATTTTATCTGTTTTTTTTGGGAATCTGGTTCGGTAACTGAAGATGGGAGAGTGGGACTTTTCATGATTACAGCTTATGTAGATTAATTAACCAAAGAAACCCAATGTCACATTATTTATCATCTGATTATTTACCATAAACAATAAATATGATAATTTATCTAACATAATATTTCCCAATCAGTTTATCTGCCCTGAAATCTCAGTCTGTAAACAACTCGAACTGTTATGTACATATATATTCATCCTTCTTATTCTTGTGTGCTTTAAATATTGTATTGTGCTTGTGTAAAAGCTTGTGTGCCTCCAGTCCAAACTTCCCCCTTGGGGATTATTAAAGTATTATATCTCTCCCTGTCTCTAAAGTCAGAACTAACAAAGGATACAGTTCAAACAAATGAGAACTAAGACAATAGTGACTTCCTTAATATCTTATATCTTAAGACAGTAATGACTACCTTAGAATCCTTTACACGTCAATATTTAATTACCTTGTGAGATCATGACCATGTGGTTATGGTTACTGTTACCAGCTTTAGAGGTTTATGGGACTAGGAAATGTATCTCTGTGTGTGAGCGAGGTGAGAGAGGTCAGTAGGTCATGAATGTTATCTGCAGATGACAGTTGTGTTGTTGTGCTATTTATAAGTTGGAATGCAGGCAGAAAAAATTGGTCTGTTAACTAAAATTAGTCTGTTAACTAATTAATATCTCATAACTTATGGTTTGATGGATATGCCTCCCCAGAGCATCACTGACCCATCACCAAAGCAGTCATGCTGAATGATGTTCCAGCCAGCATAATGTTCTCCATGGCTTCTCCAGACCCCCCTGAACCTGCTCATCTGTAAAAAGCACAGGGCACCAGTGGTGGACCTGCCAATTCTGGTGTTCAATGGCAAATCAGAGGATTTGGGCCCTCAGGCCACCCTCATGAAGTCGGTTTCTGATTGTTTGGTCACAGATATTCACAACAGTGGCCTGCTTGAGGTCATTTTGTTAGGCTCTGGCAGTGCTCATCCTGTTCCTCCTTGCACAAAGGAGCAGATACCGGTCCTGCTGATGGATTAAGGACCTTCTACGACCCTGTCCAGCTCCCCTAGAGTCACTGCCTGTCTCCTGGAATCTCCTCCATGCTCTTGAGACTGTGCTGGGAGACACAGCAAACCTTCTGCCAATGGCATGTATAGATGTGCCTTCCTGGAGACTTGGACTGCCTGTGCTACCTCTGTAGGGTGCAGGTATCACCTCATGCTACCAATAGTGACACTGACCCTAGCCAAATGCAAAACTAATGGAAAAAAAAAAGATGAGTAGGGGAAAAAATGTCAGTGGCCTCCAACTGTAAAAACCATTCCTGTTTTGGGGGTCGTCTCACTGTTGCCCATCCAGTACACCTGTTGTTAATTTCTTTAACACCAAAGCAGCTGAAACTGAATAACAACCCCCTCTGCTACTTAACTGACCAGATCAATATCCCAGGAGTTTAACTGATTTGATGCTATACTCTGATTAACAAGTGTTCCTTTCATTTTTGGAACAGTTTTTAAAGCAAGATTTCATTTATTAAGGGAACAAAGTTGTCCAAGCTAAATTATGAATGAACTGTGATTAACCACATTTTTTGGAAAGCTGGGTTAAATGTCACTTGCCCCACCCAGGCCTGATTACTTCCAGACTTGTTGAATCAAGAAATCACTTAAACAGAACCTGTCTGACAAAGTGAAGCATGCTCAAAGATCTCAAAAAGCAACACATCATGCCATGATCTAAAGAAAGTCAAGAATAGATGAGAAACAAAGTAAGTGACATGTATCCGTCTGGAAAGCATTGAAAAGCTATTTCTAAGGTGTTGGGACTCCAGCGAACCATGGTGAGAGCCATTATCCACAAATGGAGAAGACTTGGAACAGTGGTTCCCAGAAGTGACTAGAATTACCCAAATTACTCCAAGAGCACAACACAGACTCACCTAGGACGTCATAAAAGAACCCAGAACAACATCTAAAGAACTGTGGGCCTCACTTGTCTCAGTTAAGGTCAGTGTTCATGATTCAACAATAAGAAAGAGACAAAAATGCCATCCATGGGGGTACAAGGCGAAAGCCACTTCTGACCAAAAAGTACACAAAGGCTTGTCTCATATTTGTTAAAAAGATAACCTTGATTATCTCCAAGACTTTTGCATAAATATTCTGATGAGACAAAAGTTTTGGAAGATGTGCCTCCTGTTACTACTGGCATAAAACTAACACAGCATTTCACAAAAAGAACATCACACCAACAGTCCAACATGGGGATGGAGGTGTGATGGCTACTTTCCATCTTCAGGACCAGGCCATAATTGATGAAATCATGAATTCGGCAATCTACCAGGAAATAAAACAACCCTAACCCTGAAGGAGAATGTCCGGTTGTCAGTTTGTGACCTCAAGCTCAAGTGCACTTGGGTTATGCAGCAGGACAATTATCTGAAACACACCAGAAAGTCCACCTCTGAATGGCTTAAAAAATACTAAATTAAAGTTCTGGAGTGAAAGTCCGGACTTCAATCCGATAGAGATGCTGTGGCGTGACCTTAAACAGGCTGCTCATGCTCGAAAACCCTCCAGTGTGGTTGAATTCAATTCTGCAAAGAAGAGTGGGCCAAAATTCCTCCACAGCCATGTGAAAGACTCGCAAATTGTTGCCTCCAAGGGTGACACTAGCAGTTATGTTTAGGAGGGCCACAGGTCTGGACAGCTTTTATCCCTTAATAAATGATCTTATCATTTCAACTGTATTTTGTATTTACTCTAGTGTTTATCTTCATTTAAATTTGACACGATGATCTCAATCATATTACTGTGACAAATATGCAAAAAATAAATAAATAAAATATATCAGGATGCTTTTTCCCCCAGCACTGTATACAGGTCGCTTGACCCAAGAGTGACCTTTGAGAAATATCAGACGTACAATATGCACAATATTATCAAATGCCATTTACATGACTCCAAATTATTTTAGATGACCTTATTACAAAGACAGAATGTCGTCATGATTAAACAAAAAAAATGAAGCTAGTCATATAACCGCAGATCAACAGGAGCAAATGTTTCCAAAATAACTTCTAATCAAGATGAAGATAAACAAACTGCATTGTGGTCCACGGACACATTTTCCACTTTAATTTTCAATACAGTGTGAAATCATTTACATCACTCACTACATAGATACGTACATAATACATAATACAATTCTCAATAATTCTATTCATGTACTGTGTAGAACACTCAGATAAAATATGTTGTTTTTTTTTTAAAGATGTCTTGTTTGTTTTTCATTCAGGGAACAGAAATATAGCTAGCAGTAAAGAGTCTTTGTGTTATTTAAACTACAGGAAAACGTCTGGGAGCAAAACTCTATTGTAGATTGAACGTCTTAGAAAGTACGTAGGAACTGATTGGGCTTGCTAAGTTTTGCTAAGCTTCTGTGACTGGTGTTTCGGGTTTAAATACGATTGGAAAAAAAATCAAGTTGTAGTAATAAATAATTCTTATATTATAATTATACTTTATTTGTACAAGTCAATTACAATTACAAAACATTAACAAAGCAAAAAAATCTTTGCTTGCTTGCTTTCATACTTTTGCCTTGCAGTGTGTGTGTGTGTGTGTGTGTGTGTGTGTGTGTGTGTGTGTGTGTGTGTGTGTGTGTGTGTGTGTGTGTGTTTAGTCCCGGTCATTATGAGACATGTGGTTCCATCTGCTGGTGAAAAACTTTGAAGTGAAGGCACAGCTCAAATGTAAACCTGTATTCATGTGTGTGTGTGTGTTTTGTGAATTCATATCACAATGTGTCCATAAAGATCTGAAGGCCATGTGTTCTCTTTATTCACCACCTGGGAAAGTGCTTCCAAACAAAATAGTTCTCATCTCACATTTAAAATTAAAATATATATATATATCCATCCATTTAAATTTACAGTATTTGCAAAATATATACACGCTGTTCACATCTTCACTGCGTTTCCCCCCCAGGTATTGTTCTCATTGTGTACTTGTGTGTCACAACAAAAAGGCACGACACACGTCCAAGCAGCACGACACACGACGAGTCACGTGACATCACAACGTGGCAAACACCACAAGAGTGGAATAATACGACAGAGATAAACGACAGAAAAAAGAGGGGAATGGTGAAAAGCAAGACAAAATGGAGATCAGCAAACGCACAGCTTTGTGATTATATCCATTGTTAAAAAACATATATATATACTCAATGAAACAAATTAAAGTTTGTACAATACATAATCGATACAAAAGAATAGCATTGGCAGTTAAACGAAATAAAAACAGACAAAAGAGCAAAGATTGCTTGCATCGATCACACAGTGCTTTGTTTAATGTAATAACAATCATAAAGTATTTCTGAATAGTGAAGAAAAATAAAAAAGCCTACTGATTGTACTGATTTTTCTTTTTCTTTTAAAAAAAAAAAAGGACAACCACTAGGTTTCTGAGGACATCGGTCAAGCTGGTTTAGAGGATTGGCTGCATAGCTTGGATCTCTTCTAGAAATAGTATATAATGCTCTATGATCACAGGGTAGAAATAGACGCACTCATGAATAAGTGCTTCAGTTGGTCACGGATGTATCTGAAGGTAGCGGGTGCACACGTGAGGACTTTCATGTTCAGTTTTTCATTTCGTTCCGTCAGAAATATAAGACATATGATCAAAGCTTTCGGGTCACGCCGGAGATCTGATATTCAGTATCGGGGCGATATCTGCAAAAATAACGGAACATCTGGACGTTTTAAGGTGGACTGTCCTGTAGTATCCTGTTTCTTTTGTTAAGATCGAGTTATTCGAATTACAATTTATGTTGTTGTTCTATCAGCTGCTCCCTGTCCGGAGGCACCACAGCAGATCATTTGGTCCGCAGGTTTCGATTTGGCACAGGTTTTACGCCGGATGTCCTTCCTGATGCAACCCTCACATTTAACCCGGGCTTGGGACCAGCACTGAGTCAACTCTTCAGTGGCTCGGTTAGCACCCAGCCCGGCAATCGAACCCGGGCCGTGCCAATGAGAGCGTGGGATCCTGCCGCTGGACCACCAGGAGTTATTAATACGATTTATACTGAGAAATGGAAACAATATCAAATGGATATCGGTATTAGCTGACAGCGGAAAAGAAAAAGTGGTATTTTGCCATCTCTAATCCTCATATTTAAAGGTTATTTACATTTCTAGCATTTGTCAGACACCCTTCTCCAGAGAGACTTACATTTTTTCATCTCTTTTTTTTATACAGCTGAGCAATTGAGGGTTAAGGGTCTCGCTCAGGGGCCCAGCAGTGGCAGCTTGGTGGTCGAACTCACAACCTTAAACACCAAGCTACCACATCCCACGTCATGTTGTGTGCCTCATGACCTCTTGCAGCATGCTCCTAGCCTCTTTGGACTGTCTCCATCTTTTAATGCTCTTGGCATAATAATCCCAATGATAACTAGGCATCTAAAGTGGTAATGGAAAAAATATGAAGAAACCAAGAATGTCGAAATGGCCAAATAAAACATTGTTAAAGTTAACTGGCCATGCCGACAGATCTAGTCCTTCTTGCCGCCAATTTGTACGCCTGAAATGCCCTTCAAACAGGAAGTAAGCTATTAAAGTAAAAACGCTTCAGACATCGCTGTGACCTTGAGCCTGTTTGGATCCCATCCAAAATCTAATCAGTTCGTCTGCTGCTGCTGGTGGATAGAAATGAAAAAGGCTTGATTTATATTATTACTTGGGTCCTGAGAGCCAAAATTCAAAACCATAAAATATTTTCTTAGTTATTTGAAAGGTGATGATTGTCACAGTGAGCTGGGGGTACATCAGTGTGACTTAAGCATAAAAAGTACCCCAAAACCGTCTGGTAATATTTTTTTTGTATGATTGTCTTTTGTTTAGAGAACAGTATTGCCACCTCACAGCTCCACAGTCCTGCGTTTGATCCTGAGCTCAGGTTACTGTCTGTGTGGAGTTCTCCCTGTGTTCTCTCTGTGTTCACACGGCTTTCCTGTGGGTTCTCTGCTTTCCTCCCACCTCCCAGAAACATGCAAGTAGGCCTAATGTGCTGTACTAAATTGCCCCTGGGTGTGAATGTGTCTTAATGGTGCCCTGAAATAGACTGGTGGCCAGTTCTCCCGTCTTGTACACAGTGTTGCTGGAGCTACATGAGAAGGATGAATAAATGAATTCTGAACTCTGTTCTGGTTTGTTCTAGTTCAGTGTGAGATTGGAGTGTTTGACACCAGGGCTATAAACAAACATTTATGTATGTAACTGTGGTTCTACGAAGCAATTTCCCCTCCTTTTGGAACCAGCGCCAATATGGCAGAAACTCGTCCAGGAGCTTCCAGGGAAATGGTGCTATATGACGGTTGTATTTTTTTAGGTTACGTCATTATCAACCTTGTTCGGAATGTCTTACCATACATACATATACACACACACAAAGATGAAATGTATTGAATTCACTTCCATTACCCCTAACGTTTGGTCAGATATACACTGACCAGGCATAACATTATGACCACCTGCCTAATATTGTGTTGGTCCCCATTTTGCTGCCAAAACAGCCCTGACCCATCATGCTCTGTGTATTCTGACACCTTTCTATCAGAACCAGCATTAACTCCTTCAGCAATTTGAGCAACAGTAGCTCGTCTGTTGGATCGGATCACACGGGCCAGCCTTTGCTCCCCACGTAGATCAATGAGTCTTGACCGCCCATGACCCTGCCGCCGGTTCACCACTGTTGATTCCTTGGTCCACTTTTGTTAGATACTGACCACTGCAGACGGGAACACCCCACAAGAGCTGCAGTTTTGGAGATGCTCTGATCCAGTGGTCTAGCCATCACAATTTGCCCCTTCATCAAACTCGCTCAAATCCTTACACTTGTCCATTTTTCCTGCTTCTAACATCAACTTTGAGGACAAAATGTTCACTTGCTGCCTAATATATCCCACCCACTAACAGGTCCCATGATGAGGAGATCATCAGTGTTATTCACTTCACCTCTCACTGCTTATAATGTTATGCCTGATCGGTGTACACACTATCCACCTCGTATCTTTATCCACCATTATAACCTGAGCTAGTAGTGTGTGGGTTTCTTGGGACTACTAAAAGCAACAAAAGAAAAAAAAAAACTTAAACATCTAGAATAGCATATCTCTTTATATCTGTAATAACTGCACCAACTGAGAACAGTCCAGTGCACAGGGCAATATGGTGCAAAGAGGAAAAAAAAAACAAAAAAAAACACACAAGCTGTGTTGGTGCCTCTTCCAGCAAGAGCTTCAGTAGTGTATTACATTCGATCCAAAAATAGAGACCTGTGCAGTTTTATTTTGCTTCTAAAAATCTACAGGAATTTTCATCAGACGTACTCGGGGCTGTCGGTCGATTGTTGCAGCTCCAGTTGACAGGAACGGCTGACTGTCTGACTCCAGCTCACAGATGAAGTTCTCCAAGTTTGTGAGAATGTTGCTGAAATATCTGACAAAACCAGCGGTGGTATTCACTGCGATTTGCAGAAAAGGGCAAAGAGCAGTGATACAGGATGATCTGTCCTCTTAGGCTTTATCCACATGAACTGTGTTTGGGCGGGTAAGCAGAATCCACAAAACCCACCCACTGATAATCCTTGAGTTGCTCATCATTAAAGCGTCTTGTCTGTGTGCATAACGTTTGGTGTATGTACCTAAGCCGATGTACTTGACTGTTCAGGTACTGTACAAAACGTGTGTACATCTATTTGTACTTTGTGTGTGTGTCTGAAGTCCTTGATATATGTGAGGTGGTCTGGAAAAAGCCATAGGAAGTTGCTTGAGCTGAATTCTTAGTGGAAAAAAGACAAAAATAAACCCCACTTTTTCGTCTATAACATATTCTGGACATATCTATTTAAAACCAGTGATTTAAGATAAGATAGAACTCATGGAAATGTTTTATTTCACTTATTTTATAACTGATGGGTAGCAAAGATCATAATGGGCAAAGAGCCAGTTTGACAAATGTTCCAGTAGATAGTGTGCCTAAAAATGACCGGAATCCGTTTTTCTCATGCTTTTAGATAGTTATTTGCCACAGCAAAATAGACATGAGGAAAATCAGTTAAGTTTGCAGATACCGAGCGCTAAAATGTCTTCACATCCTAATGGAGAGCGCTTACACACTCCATAAAGATGACCGCAAACATCTTAAATGACCAAACACAACAAGTAAAACTCGATACAGCGTCAAATGGGATTCTTCCACCTCCAGTCACTAATTTGTACGCCTGAAATGCCCGGAAAAATATCCTTCAAACAGGAAGAAAGCAATTAAAGAAAAACTTTCAGATATTGCTGTGGCCTTGAGCTTTCTGGATCGCTTCCAAAGTCTAATCAGGTCGTCTGCTTGTGATTACTTCTACGATAATATTTCCATATGAATCCTACAGATATTCACTTTTGTTCTTGAGATATCGTGTTAACATGAATCTCGGACGGACAAACCTGAAAACATGACGTTTCCGCCACCTAGTGGCAGAGGTAAGATAACACAAACGTACAGCTGAAGGCTGTAGGAAGGCAGCTAAGGCATGGTTCTAAATAAATAAGGATAAATAAATAATAACTTATGTTTTGTTAAATCTGAGATATTATGTTATTAATGTCAGAACAACTAATTTTTTTGGTGCAAACTTGATTTCTTATCTTTTTACCCCCCTGAATTTGCTCACAGCAACACTGATGGCTTTTAACAGACTGCCATATACATATTTACACAACGCCTAGCTCCTGTCTGTCGATTAGGGTAATAAAGGCACAACGTACTCATTCTGCTTCTTTTCTTCTGGGTAAAACATTTCACTGGCTCGTACGTCCACCTGTTTCTCCAAGAAGGCTGCCAACTGGCCGAGCATCTGTGTGTCCCCCTCTGGCTTATCCTTTAGTTCACAATAGGCGGAGCCTTTGAGCGAATCTGACATGCAGGGCACCAGCTGTACCATCTCGTTGGCGGTTACTCCATGCACACAGGTGTAGAATTCCTGAGTGTTAGGTGGCACACTGGTATTCGTAGGGGCAGGGGCATTTACAATCATGCTATACTCCGTACCTGGGAATGAGAGCAGCACTGGCTGCACAGGGCTTTTCTCTGGCCAAACCCACAAAGGGGTCTCGGGTGTCATGGTCTTGGGAGTCAAAGTCTCTTTGCTACAGAAGATAGGGTCTTGGCAGTACGGACTGGGGATATCGGGGGTGTGAAGTAGCTGCTGGTCTTCATTGAAGTCGGGGTTCTGAGTGTCTTGTGGCTCTTTATCCTCCTGGACGCTAGACATAGAGCTCATTCGAGATAATAAGACACCTTCGTCCATGCTGACTGGGTACACCGACTCCCTGCTGTAGTGTGGCACCTTGTAGCCTTGCAGGGAGGAGAAGTGATGATTAATCTCATCCATCTTGCCTTTCTAAAGGAAAGCAGAGGTAGAGAAAGATGTATAGTAAGGGGACAAAATTGATTTTCAATCCATCCCCAACTAAAATCTTGATCCTGGTCTGCAAGTGACAGTGACACTTAATAGATCACTGTACACACAATGCACAGTGGCTATGACATGACAAGCAAGCCAGCATTTGGAGACATTAAGTCGCAGAAAACTCTTTTCTCAATAGATTTATTTTATTTCATAGTACGAAAAGTCTTTTCTGTCTTTCCTGTGGCAGGTCTGTTCTAGCAAGCAGTTGTGTAAGTAAACAGGCAGTTACAAAACAAGACTCGAAAACAAGCTCGTTTTAAACCTCCGGCTGTTATTTAGCCAGTCCGGGCAGCTGGAGGCTGGAAAAATGCCACATGGTTTAAAGAATTTCGATTTAATATGATTGCAACTGCGGGCAATAGGGATGTGGTGACAACAGCATGGATCCTTGGACTCAGTTGCTAATATAATGGTATTGGGAATGTTTTATTGAACAGTGTTAGTGAAAGTGCTCAGTAATAGAGAGCAGGAGGTGTTGGGAATCGAGTGCCCATAGACCTACATGCAAGTGAAGCCATGAAGTGAGAGTACAGAGTATGTTCCATGGGAGTGTTTGCTGTCTTTTTTGGGCTACACTTCACTCTCGGTGAGTCAACCAGTTGAATTGTGAGGCTTGGGAGTGCAAGTAAAATACATTCCCAATGCTCATTACTCTCATTGGCCTGTCTTCCTGCATTTCAGTCTGTCTGTCTGCGTCTGTCTGCCAGTCTGCCTGTTTGTCTGTCTTTCTGCCTGCCTATGTCTGCCTGTCAGTCATGCCTTTTTGTCTGTGTCTGTTTGTCTCCCTGCCTGCCTTTTTGTCTTTGTCTGTCTGGCTCTGCCTGTCTTGTTTCCTGTCTGTCTCCCTGCCTGCCTTTCTGTCTGTCTGTGTCTCCCTGCCTGTCTGTCTGTCTATTCTTCTGAAGGTTACAGTTACCAAACTATGGAAGAGACTAGAAGAGGCATGGACCAAGATCACACCAGAGAGCTTTGGTAGTAGTATAACCACAGCTAATATTACTACAAATTTTAAGTGATGAAGATGAACAAGTTTTTATTCATTTTTGTCTAATTTTGACCTCACGGTATGTAAATGTATGTTTGTGTGTGTGTATGAGTGTGTGTGTGTGTGTGTGCGTGTGTAAGATTCATGTAGAGGCAAATACCTTCAGAAGCATGGGATCGATCCCTCTGATGCAGGGTTTGGGGATAGGCGGCAGGAGAAAAGCTTTTATCCTGCAGAGAGCACAGAATCAAACACCGCCTTCAGAAGAACTCACACTTACTTGCCATTTAAATCGTTTGGATATTATTAGCTTATCTTGATATACTGATCTGTAACTGAGCTTGCTGGACAATCAAGCAAAGGTCAGACCTCTGGACAGAGCGGTTGTGTTTCTAGGCACAGTATAAGCATGCTGAATTAACAAGTGTGAGTGGATGAGTGTTGATCCATTACAATTAAAATGAGAAGTGCTTTTTTCCATTAATTGTTGTCAGCTCACGGTAAATTGGATTGTGTTAATGATCTGCATCTGTACGAGATTCAAAACCACGATTTCACACACACACACACACACACACACACACACACACACACACACACACACACACACACACACACACACACACACACACACACACACACACACACACACACACACACACACACACACAGCTCTGATTGGCTATGATGGAAATATGTCAGGTTGGAATTTCAACGACTGCATTTGTTCACTTCATCTATACAGCTTTTGTAGTAAAAAGAGACCTTTAACCCTTTTAGTTGTCTTTTTTTCCCGTGCATTTTAGTTCTCTTTTCTCCATTAGTGTAAGTGCTGAGTGACAGATGTCTGCTTCTCACCTCTTGCCTTGTGGAATAACCCCAAGTCCAATAACGAGCAAGATTATGACTACAATGGTAGTCATTAGTACAAGAGCATAGAACATGTGATCTGAAAGAGAGAGAGAGAGGGAGAGGGAGAGAGAGAGGGGGCAGGGGTGCTGTTACCATGGATACGCCAACACATGGCTGAAAGCTTTCATTCTAAAAGTTCTTCAGTGTAGGTATGACTGGACCCTGAATAAACCTTTAGCAAAATGTAAGGTGTCAGCAGACGATATGAGCTGAAATGTTTCTGTATGATAATTCAGACGTTTTATAAGACGATGATCACAAACACACAAGCAACCAGATAGAGAAGGTGTCGATGCTGGTGTTAAAAATAAAACGTGTTTTTGTGCTATGGCATGGTGAGCAACCAAAAACAAAAAGAAACAATTCAGGAGAAAATGTTAGAAAAAGTAACTACCCCTGTTGTGTAAAGTCTACGTACCCCATGGGGCATGTGACCGTGCTCAGAATGAACCAATTATGTTCAAAATGAAGAGATTCTGATGAACCCCAAATTAAAAACAGCTCTATCTGTAGGACTTTCTTGACATGTGAATCATGATGGTGGATTTTATGGGGCTCCATCTCTTCAGGCGCAACTGAGGCACTAGATAAGATGGAGGAAATCATGTACAGCTCCAAATAACAGTCTAGAAGAATGGAATAAAATGTCCAAAAAGACTGGTTTCTGTATTAAAAGCGAAAGATTTATTAGATAAATATTAGTAATGGTTTTGCATGATTCTGCAACCAGGTTATGGACTGATTTCAACCCCCCCCCGCCCCCCAAAAAAAGCCTTTTTATGCCCATGATCAATGCTATAATTATGCTTTCCTGACTATCATGTGATCGTAACAAGAGGTTAAAACCCTTACATTCAAAAGACAAAGAAGCAGCACGACCATAAGTATGGCTAACCATCGCCATAGCAACGTACAAGCCTTCACAGCCATGTACATGCACGGGCAGGAGTGACATCACGGCAAGACACAGATGATGAGTGGGAGAAACCTGAGAGCTCAGGAATGCTTCATAACAGCCTGCTCTCAGAATAGTGTTATAAAGCGTGTCATCATGGCGACATAATCCATGCTGCCATTTATTCAGTGCCATTGCGATGTATTGAAGCATGAACTCAATGGAACATGAGAAATGTGCTGGGATTTCATTGATTCATAGTTATTAAAAGTGTGTGCGTGTGTATGTGTGTGTGTGTGTGTTTACCAGGCAGATGTTTGGAAGGAATGTCGATGGTAATTGGAGAGCTCCACTTGCTCCACAGGTGGCTGTTTATGGATCGGCAGCGCACTTGGACTTCATACCTCCCCACTGGCAAGCCTAGAAGCTCCAGATAAGGTTCACGTAGCCGCTCCTTTACCTGCGCACATGTCCAGACAAATCACTGCAGATTTATATCATTTTTCATCATGCCAGTCATTACATTATATAACCATAAATTGCTGTGCTTCTCAAGTACAAACATATTACTGCAAACACCCACTAGTGTTCAAGCTGGCTTGACAGATGGTCACTGCATATGATTTACATAAATTTTTCCTACTCATTGAACCATTTAGAGAGCCTTTGTGACCTGTGGATGAAATCCATTGTCGTGCTGGATGAGGCCACGCCCATCCAGGATACAAATGGTTCATCATAAGATGAACAGTTTTTTATAGAGACAAATCAAGCCAGAAAATAAATCCTACCCCCCACATAATAATAAAGCCACTGGTTTTCTCTGAATCTATCAGATGTTTCTCAGTACCTTCCAGTTGTTGGGCTCAGAGACAGCTCTGTAACGTAGCTCATAGATGAGTGTAATCCATCCCATATTGATATGTTGGGCGATCGGGTACTGCCAGGACACTAATACGGTGCAACATGCTTCATCCTTGGTCTTGTTCATTAAAGTGTACGTGAGGTTAAACGGTGGATCAATCTGGACTGTGAACAGAAACAAATAACCGTTAAATCTTGCTGTTACAATGTCTCATTGAAAAAATTTCCAAACAACTTTTCAATCCTTACCGATTTCGGCCACGTCCAAACAGTGCTCTTTAGAGATGAATGAACCTCTGCTGCTGTGTGCCGTTACGTTCATGCAGTACACCCGCCAAATCACCGTGTGCGCTACGTCAAAGTAACAGCTGTTTGGTCCACCACTCACATAATCTGGACACTCTGCTGGAGGCCCATTACTGAAAAGTAAGCAGGTATACAATCCTCAGTAGATCAATAGGAAGTCACTGAAGATTTCTTTTTAACTGAGTAATTTCATGCTGAAATAAAAACACTTTTATTGTCCATCTTTTCCAACGGATTTCATAGTTCTCCAGAAAACTACTTTAAAAATACAACAAATAACTCCATAAAAAGATGATGTACTGCATCTGCATGTACAGAGAAGTCATGCTTTCAGGTGATTTATGAAACCCAATTTGGTCCACATAGTGGCTAGAAAAAAACAATGCAGTGTTTTATTGTGTGTGAACACAAGCAAAGAAATCACTTGAATGTGAGGCTTTAAGGTCATTTTCACTGAAAAATGCTAGCCAGTGAGAATATACACTCAGGTCCAAATAAATGTGAGCATTTGGATAATTGATTTTTCCGCCACATGATGGTTTGCGTTACTCTCAGTTGGCACACCTGAAATAAAATCTAGACCGTCTTGTAAGTGAAACAATGAAGAAATTACACTCAGCTGATTAGCTTGTGTTTCATATCTTAAAAGGCATAAAAGTAAGGTCAGCTCTTTGAGCTCATATTCACTGTTTAAATTATATTATGGTAAATAACATGTATGGACTTGACAATACATGCTTTTCTTATAATATTTATTCCTGTAACATACCAGTTTCTAGCAAATGTTTCAGAGCTTGCAAGATTAAAGAGCAGATTGTACTGCTGCCTAGACCAAACATTAAACATTTCACCCAACCTTACTCAAGGGTGTAGATAAGCCTGTAGGTGATGTTGTCATCTCCCTGGAGACTGTTGTTAAGGGGGTGCCACCAGCAAGTGAAGGTTTCCATGCTGGGAGAGCGGCAGTGACTTATGTTTGGCCTTAAGCCATCTGCAGAAATAATGAGACAAATCAGCTTGCAGACATGAGGACCGATGAAAAGGTCAGTTGCAATTGAGGATCTGGTGTGTGGAACCATTCAGAACCACCTAATCCAACCTGATTAAAATGATTCTGTTGAATTTTATCATCAAAAAAAAAAATCTTCATTATTGTACAAGAGACCTCATGGCCATACGTATAACTTTTTCAGCATCATAGCAACTCCTTGATCTGCAACCTCATTATTATAAAGTAAGCCAGTCCCTTCAAAATCCAGTCAAAGTAGGATTTCGGCATATGGCTAAGCATCACGTTGGTTTCTAACTGTTCTAGTTGTCAAGCCAATTTCCTTAATCCACTGCTTAAGACTTGCCAGCTAATCTGTTGGAACGATTCATCAACAGTTTTAACCTCATTTTGTAGCCCAGTGCTCTTAATTAGAAAAAACCCTCATGATCGAGTTCAGTGTATGGCAACACGTTATTACAATAAATAAAAAAAAATCTCAGGACACTCAAAATAAATCATGTTACGACCAACATCAGTTACAACGATGGTGGAAACATGAGTGTGTACTTAACAACATAACTTATAATGGCTGCCTTATTATGAAGGCAGTCATTATAAATTGCAAGCAAGGAGTTTTAGCAAGCTAGCACCGCAGGTTCGCTGCGAAAGACGACATCTTAGCAAGGATTACTCCGTTCATTGAAACCATAGCGAGCAAATATTTTCAATGATCTAGTATTTCCTATTAAAAGATCATAAGAACCGTAATCTAAAAACAAAATCTTGACACATTTCACTAAGCTTGAAATTTTCTTTGCAGTATTTCATTGCAAGATTTTGCTAATTCGAAGCATTAATTTCTAGAAAGAAGCTAAATTATCAGAAGAAAATCTACACCGAAGGAACTGTTCATGATCTGAAGCACGTATGGCTGCTAATAGCACTGTTACTCTTGTATTTAATGATGAACTGACTGCTGTAAAAAGAAATCTGAAGCATAAAAAGCTAAATTATCTGCTCAGATTTAGCCCTATGCTTAAAAACCACACGATTATTTTCACACTGATTTCAAATTCCTTGTTTGAAGCATCATCTTGTTGATCCGTTTCTTCTGTTTGGGTATATGTTCCCCTTCAAACAGCTAGAAGCTCGGCCTTGTAAGGCTAACAATAAAGTTGAAGAAACGATCACTTGCTAAGTCTAACTTAGTCCTGAACAATCCGTGCAAAATTTTTCAATCATGCGTAAATAGACATGAAAGCAGTTTTTCAGGTCGGTCGAATCTCTTCTTACCATGTATTTAAGTGTACCACGATACTGAAGACTGACGGCTGTGCTAACACTAGCTAAGGCGAAGGACTGCACACGACACGCATTCCTATAAGCTTCTGACTAACACCAATGGCAGCTGCAGGAAATTGAATTAGAGGGACATCGTGTGTGATCGTGAGTCATAAAGAAGCAGTTATGCTTTCGGGACCATGTTCAGCGCAGGTCAAAATGACCCGTGATTACCAAGCAATTCTCCTTTCTTTCTTTCGGGTGGGATTTTTTTTGAAAAATCATAGGAGTTTAGGCTCGGTTCATTTTATCCTGACAGGAAGAAGATTACTAAAAAAGTCTACATAGAGACTAGGTTCTCAGTACATATTTGGCTAAAAGACAATCTTTATACATTAACTAAACATGATACACAATGATACACACAATTACCACCATGCTAAGTGTTACGTCATCTGACAATTTGTTCCAGAAACAAATAACACATAAATCAAGTGCTGTGACAAAGTATTTGCCCCTTTCTGATTTTTTCTATTTTTTCCACTTGGGCAAAAATCAAATCTCCAAACTAAATTTTTAAGACGACAAAAACAACCTGTTTTAAAACGATAATAATCCAAAATCAGAGTTTTCTCTGTAAAACATTAACCATCCCCTTGCTTAGTGAATTACTAAATGAACCAAATTAAAGTAATAATTGGGTAGACTGGTTAGAAATACCTATCTGTGATTGATGCCAAGTCGGATAAATCTGAAAGTTGCAGTGGGAAGTAAATGTCTCAAGAATCAGCACACGAGGTCACGATCAAAAATAATGCGACAAAAGATAATAAGGTACTGAAATACATCAACCTTTTCCAGTCTGGAAGGATTCCAAAGCCATTTCTAAAGCCCTGGGACTCCATTGAAACACAGTATTATCTCCAATTGGAGGGGGGGAAAAAAGCAGCTCCATTATGTGTCAAAAACATGTGCACTCATTAAAGCAATGTGAGGCACGAGGACTGTAAAAGCTGTGCTCTGACCTTGGCCTGGCTCACCTCCCTCATGGGCTGCAGAGTGTGAGGACTGTGGGGACGCTCCAGCATGGCTACACCAGTAAAGTAAGAGGAGCAGGAGCGGCAGCATCGCTCATCAAAAACACCAGTGAGTCCTGCAGGGGGGACAAAAAAAAAACAAAACACACACACACATCAAATACAGGTTAGCTTTGTTATGCTATGAAATGCATGCTCAATTGGATTCTGGCTAATGCAGAACCTTTCACTTCTTTGCCTTAACCCTTTTTTGTTTTAGCAGTACAGTGTGGTGTTCCAGTCTGCCGGCGGAATGGAAATCGACGTATCTGACATTTTCGATTATAAATCATTAACAAAGGAATTATTTTATAGCCGCAAGCCGGATATAAAATGAGTCAGGACTCATGATGCTGCTTATGTACAAACACTTGGAGCATCTTAAGGAGCAGAATAAGGTTTGAGATCAATATTTATTTTGCAGATATAAACATGTGTGGGGAAAAAAAAACAGCCATTGTTAACTGTACATGCCCACATGAAGTGGTGTGCTTCAGATCATGAGCAGAACCTTCCCTTCTCCATACACATCTCTTCTCATCATTCTTTGTCTTCGTTATCTATCCACAGGATGTTGCTCCAACATCCCCCTCATGATTTTATTATTATTATTATTATTATTATTATTAGGCAAACTCAGCGTTCTTTGTTTTTGACGCTTGCCAGTGGTTCACATCTTGTGTAAACCTTGTGTATTTACTCTGGTGGAGGCTTCTCTTGATTTCTGACTTTGACCAAGAGCCGCCTACCTCCTGAAGGGAGTTCTTTTAACTGTTGTGTAGGGGTTTTTCTCCACCAAGGATACAATTCTTGTCATCCAACACAGCTGCTTTCTGGGTTCTTCAAGGTCTTTTGATGATCCTGAGCTCACCAGCACATTCTTTCATTCTGACCAGAGATGGAAGCCCAAGTTGTGACTCTTGATTAACACACCCAGTCCCTGAGTAATCATGGTAATATATATTACCATATTATTTACATTTTGGCAGATGCCCTTATCCAGGGCGGTGTATAAAAGTGCTTTGAAGTCTCCATCAATGAATACATCAACACTGGTTCGAAAGGCCACAGACTTAGGATACCATCAGCCTAAAATCCTTTCTTTATAAATACATGCAACAATATATAAAGCAAACAGGAGAAAGAGCTAGATTAAGTGTTTCATGAAGAAGGAGGTCTTCATCCATTGTTTGAGACCGTCCATGACTCAGATGTTCAGACATCTAAAGGAAGTTCATTCCATCACCTTGGTGCCAGAACAGAGAAGAGTCTTGATGTATACCTACCCTGTACCCTGAGAGATGGTGGAACCAGTCGAGCAGTGCTAGTAGATCGAAGGGAGCGCAGAGTTCAGAGTAATAATAGCTCTGAGGTAAGAGGTGGCTGGTCCATTTTTGGCTTTGTAGGCAAGCATCAGTGTTTTAAATCTGCTGCGTGCAGCGACAGGTGTGCAGTGGAGGGAACGCAGCAGTGGAGTGGTGTGTGAGAGCTTAGGCAGGTTGAAAACAAGTAAGACATGCAAGTCATTCTGAATCATTTGCAGAAGATGAATTGCATTCAGAGGTTGACCTTCCAGCAGAGAGAGTTGTGGTGATGGAGATGTAGGAGCTTAGTGGTTAAGGTGTTGAACTATTGATTGAAAGGTTGCGAGTTCGAATCCCAGGTCCACCAAGCTGCCACTGCTGGGCCCCTGAGCAAGGCTCTTAACCTTCATTTGCTCAGATTTATAAAATAAGATAAATTGTAAGTCGCACTGGATAAGGGCGTCTGCCACATGCCCTAATGTTTTATAGAAGAAACTGACATGAGCAAGTCACATTAGCAACATGGGAGGAAAAGGACAGTCCATGGTTGCCCCAGTGGTCGAAAGGGAGATCAGAATTGGGCAGGGATATCACAAGATCCTGATCTGGTGATGAATCACCTGGGTTGAACAGACCACAATATAAAATCATGGGCCAAAATTAATTTCTATTTGCGTGTGTAGTTTGCTTTATATTATTTCAATGTCCTGATTATTTGGTGAGGCATTACAACATGATCCTTCATTACACAAGTGTCAGAGCAGCGCATTATGGCCTAGGGAGGAGTACCGTCCATGGTAACAGAAGAATTGCAAAATGTAAAGTATGTCAGAAGAAAATTAAAGACTACATTAATTTTCATAAGACACCTGAACACACACCCAGACAGGTCTGTTTAGTTTATTACTAACGAAGAGAAACTATTGCTAACGAGACATTCTTTTATTCACGCAAGTAAATATTAGCCTTTACCATGGCGTAATTATCAAAACGAGGTTGACCTTTATGAAATGCTTGGTAACATTCAAACTAATTTTCATCTACCATTCATTTAAAGTAATGCACTAACAATTTCTCAGGCAAAGCATAATCAGATGCAGGTACGGGTCAGCAGCTTCGAGTTATTTCATATCAGCCATTCCTATTACTGCTGATTTCAAAGATTTCCATGCACAAGTATCTCCAGAGTTGGTATTTCAATGGTATGAAAAAACCCCCACAAAGCATCAAGTGAGTCACAGTTCTGTAGGTGGAAACACTCCGGTTATGTGAGAGATCAGAGGATAAAGGCCACATTGGTTCAAGCTGACAAGATGAATAAACTACCTCTTTTAAATGACAAAAGAGTAAAAACAGCATCTCAGAATGTATAAAAGATCAAAACTTGAGGTGGGCAGAAGACCACACGAGGCTCCATGTCTGTTCTTCTGTCAGCCACAAAACAGGAACAGGAACCTGAGCTGTTTTAGTGTCTTCAACTGTCAAGATTTGGTGATCCTGTGCCCACTGTAGTCTCAGACTCCTGTTTTGTGGCTCATTCATTGTTTCACCTCTTCATCTATTCGTCGTTCGTTGTTTTAACTCTTGATCTATTGTGTTTTTTTTTTATCCTTTTACTGAGAACACTACTGTTCTTTATACAGATATAGACTTAAAGTTAAAGACTTGACTTGGACTCTAGGGTAAAGACTTGACACTTGAATTAAACTTCTACTTTATTTCTTGTGTACATCTTTGGCACTAACCCCTGCAACCTGAAACACAGGAAGACCTGCCATTCTGGAGATACTTTGACTCGGCTGTCGATCAATCAAATCTTGGCCCTTAAGTTGCTCAGATCCTTACACTTGCCCATGTTTCCTTCTTCCAACACATCAAGTTTGAGAACTGGCTGTTCATTTGCTGCGTAACACACTCCACCCCTTGACAAAAGGCCAATGTATTGAGATAAATCACATGTTCTTCACTTCACCGGTCAGTGATTTTAATGTTATGGCTGATTGTTTTTTAATTACCACTGGTATTTTCTTTCACTGAGAGCTGAACCACATTAAAAACACCCAAGGCCACTTATTCTAAACATCAGTTCAAGAATCTGTGAAAACAAATAGCAAGAATCGAATGAAGTTTACAGGTATTTAAGTTTTCCAGAACATCCATCAACAGCTAAGGTTTATGCACAAGATAAACCAAACACAGCGAAGCATTCACATCTGAATGTAAAAAGTGAAATACATATGTTTTATGGATAAATAGAAAAATCTATTAAAGCTGCAGACTGTTGCCTTTTTGCACGACCCCACCAATCACTTATGCAGTGAGGTTTAAAAGCTTATCAATTACAGTAAGTGCAATAAGACATTTTGTTCCTTAACACTTCTCGGCTCCGTGCCATAATCATCTTCATCATGTCGAGTGGCTTAATTGCCTCAGGCTTGCTCATTAGGGATAAATAGTAACTTAACTTTAAACTTTTTTGCCGTGTTTCTATATTTCTGTGAATATTGTTAAAAGCTCTATATAAATAAACTGAATTGTCATTTGAAATATAGCTGGAACGATACACCGTGAAGCACCATGGAGTTACATAAAACGACACAGAACTACACGAGACTACACAGACCTACAGTCCACACACCAGGAGTGGAGATGATCTGGAGCATCAGCCTCACAATTACTGTACATGAGCCGTTACTATAGAAACGATAATAGTCTATGTTGTGACTTTCACAGGTTTATACAGATGTTGCTGTTACAGCAAATGAATTCAAGCGAGATGTTATGGTGTATCGTAACCTTGTCATACAAAATATTCATCTGTTCTATGTGCTCATAAAAGCTGATTATTCCTTGATAAATAAACAGCCTGCTTATGCTCAGTACTAACAGCAAATCCTGGATAGTCGTACTAAGTCGTACTAATCTGTCCTCTCCAAGTCTGGATTGTGTGTTTTGTTTGCGTCTCCCTCTGTCATGTGACTAGCATGCTGTTTTGCTTTTTGAATAACCCCCGAATTGCCTTTAACATTTTTTGAATACCGAATACATGGTTTCTTTAACAAAAATAAATAAATAAAAAGATGCAGTGTTAAAGGAGTCTACTCCGAGCACATTAGAGAGTTAGCTGTGATTCAGGAGCTGCACTCGAAATCCCTCGTGATGCTCATTTCCACTGCCACTGAGGAGTTTATTCATGGAAGACATTTGGCTCGATGTGTTCTCACTTTTTTTTTATTTTTTAACACCTTTCCTACAGATGGTGGATTGAAAAAAAAGAAGAAAAAAAACCCCAGCCTAATGCAGAAGCCTTAATGAAAATCTACAGTACCGCTAGACACATGAGCAACACAAGAAGATCCCTTGTTATTGCACCTTGTTATTATTTCTCTCTGCTCCTACGTCATATTCTTCTTTATGTGAAACAGACACATCAAGAAATGAGACGTTTCAACCTTCAGCAGTTTTAGATCATCCGATTCGTTGAATTTCTGAAGCTTTATGAGATTCTTCTTCAGTCACATACGCAATCATCGTGTCAAAGCAGCTCTTGGAACAGGAGAGCTGTTAAAACGTTCCTAATTTTATAAGCTTGACAGTCACACAAAGGCTCCATGAAATGAAGCCAAATCCTAATCCACTTTGTGCCTAATTGCCTTTGAGGTGAGGGTCACAGGTTCGACACATGACATCTAAAAGAAAAAGAAAAAGAAAAAAAGAAAAGAAAAAACAACCCAATGCAAAATCATTCACTAAGAATGTAGGAAAGTACACTGTAAAGGATTTCCAACTACAATAGCAGCCAGAGCTATGAATAGTTATGATGACGGGATTTCACTCTCCTGCTGTTCGTTACCAAGGAAATGATCAGAATACTGTGAAGATTTTTAGTGTAGACACAACATACAGGCCATACGTGAGATTGCACATTATTAAGCTCTGTTTTTAATCACACAAAGATAATATTCTCAGGCTTTAAAGTGAACTGCAATACTACAAATTTTACATAACTCTATGAGCTTTTATCCAGTGAACCAGGCATGCTTTGTCTCTCTAGCCCGTGTCCTTATAAATCCCAAATATTTAGACAAGTCTAAATATAAATGGCCAAAACTCAGACCTTTAATGACAATGCTACTATTTTGCAATCATTTCAAACTGAATACAATGATTTTTATTACACATGACGTTACATGGAGTAAAAATCAGACTAAAGGTTGTAATTTGAGCATTTCTGAGTATTTGGTTTGTTCCCATTTTGCAGCTCTCGACTCCCTTATGTTTGTATAAAAGCTCATGAGCCATTTTAGATCAAAACCAACAGTGTTGTCTGAACACACGCTTCAAATAGAAGAGATTAGACTGGAGGAAAAACTGACCTTTTGTACAAAGGAGCTGTATGCTCATGCTGAAGATCACACATTTGCTTATATTTAAAAATAGAGACCTAGAAATGCTTCTTTCCGCATTTTGAACAGAAAAAATATCCCAGATTTTCAGTGCAGTCTCAGACTTTTAGAGACAGAAAATCATCCCCAAACAATTTTCCTATTAAAATTCTTGAACTCTATAAAGCCACTTATTATAGCACTCAGCGATATAACCATAGTAACTGAAACTAGATCATACGAATGGTACAAAACTCTTTCATACAACCGAGATCCTTGTTGAAGACATTGCTGTGATGTACAATATGAATAAGTATACAAGGACAAAGCTTTCATGTGCAACTAATATACCCTGCGCTTCAACATAGCTCTTTTCAAGTCTTCCTCAATCTTTGCCCTTGCTTTTCAAAGTATCAGGAACTGGAACAGAATATCCCTAAACATCTGCAATCTGGTGCAGGGGGGAAAAAAAAAAAAAAAGAAGATAAGCAAAAGCAATACTAGTCTTCCACTGAAACCCGGCTTTCGTCTAATCCATCTTTTCATGAATCACGACATTTCACTCTTACTCTTAGTAACGGTTGCTAGTTATGGCTCATTAACTTTACGGTTTAGAAAGAAAAACGGCTGCACAATTTGCAACACACTTCACTTGAGGCTGTGTTTCTGTGATATCTATTGCAATATTTACATTTATAGCATACGCACTGACCAGGCATAACATTATGACCACCTGCCTAATATTGTGCTGGTCCCCCTTTTGCTGCCAAAACAGCCCTTACTCTGTGTATTCTGACACCTTTCCATCAGAACCAGCATTAACTTCAGCAATCTGAGCAATAGTAGCTCCACACAGACCACACGGGCCAGCCTTCACTCCCCACGTGCATCAGTGAGCCTTGGTCACCAATGACCCTGTTGCCGGTTCACCACTGTTCCTTCTTTGGCCCACTTTTGATAGATGCTGACCACTGCAGCCCGGGAACACCCCACAAGAGCTGCAGTTTTGGAGATGCTCTGATCCAGTCGTCTATCCATCGCAATTTGGTCCTTGTCAAACTCACTCAAATCCTTACGCTTGTCCATTTTTCCTGCTTCTAACATCAACTTTGAGGACAAAATGTTCACTTGCTGCCTAATATATCCCACCCACTAACAGGTGCCATGATGAGGAGATAAATCAGTGTTATACACTTCACCTCTCAGTGCTCATAATGTTATGCCTGATCGGTGTATATATACATATATAAACCCTCCAATCATTAGTCCTTAATCACTAAGCTACATATAAAGATATGAAGAAGAAGGAATTTTCATTAGATGACTTGAATAGCTCCATTTGGAAAGAATGAGTCACTCTATACTTGCGATGCTCTTACTTTCATGATCCAGCAGGGAAAATGGCATATGCAAACAGCGACTGTTTAATCGGGAGTCTTTATTAATAAAACACAGGAGGTTAGACTTATGTAGGGCTGCACTGTCACTTCATACAATTCCACTTGTGACAGCCGAGTTTCTACTTGTGCCTTACATTTCTTGTGCTGCTCTGAGGCTCTTGTACGCTCTTTATTAGCGGTGTTAATTGGTACCATGTCTTTCATGAAGCAGAACGTTTTCACATCTCTGATTTCTTTCTCATTTTTTCTTGGCAAAAGGCATCCTAAATAGTGTTTTGCTTTGAATGGCATTCAAAAGATGAATGAATGAAGATGAATATGACGGAAAGAGACTAATTTATGTCTTTTATCTTGTCAGAAGACAATAATGAAAAATATTTACTTGCTTTGAGGTTTTTCTAAAATCCTCTAATTGTTCTTACAGGCAAGCTGCTCCATTCTCCATGCTGCTTTTATAAGACAGACCTCATTATAAGCCAGATCAAGTCTGTGGACAATATTCCATTTGTTTGGCAATGAATGAAATAAGCAAATGTTGTACTGTCTCCTTACTGAATAAAGGCAGTCAGAAAAGGTCAAGACTAACATGTGGAACAGTCACAGCTGGTTAGAAGCTAGACTTGTTGGTGAGAGCTAGACTTCTTGGCAAGAACTAGCATATGGTCTGACTTTGAAAGACTGAATATACGAATATACAATAACAGCTAAATCTTCACAAAGTAGATCAGATAGAATACCAAGTAGAACAAGTAGACCTTCACAAAACAGAACGAGTGGGAATCGGTCTAGCACTAGGACCATGATGATCTACGCTGATTGCTCTACTCCTACCAGAGCACTGTAGGTTGAATTGCCATTTCTAGTAGTCCATCCTTTTACTATAATAGATGCTTTTCTGTTGAGCCTAATGCTCCAGATCAATTTTTCTTTCTTCTTTCAGCTCCATTCAGACCACCGACTGTACACTGGCTGCTTGTTCAAACAGATGAACCTTGTGCTGTATTTTCTTTCAGCTGCACCCTTAGCCTAAGGACTTAATCACAGTGAATAATGCAGCTGAAACGAAAAGGTGAACAAAACAGACCCCAAAACTGTATTGTAGTGATGTGTATTTGCAAGATGTTTTGCACGAACATGACCACTTTCCTTAAGAGAAAATACTTTATTAAATTTTTCATTTAAAATGCTAGACACTCTTCACATCAATTTCATGTAATTTGCAGTAAATTAATCAATAGAGGGCTGGTAGTGTGTATGTTGGTGTTATACTTCGTCTACTACTACTACTAATACTACTTATTATTATTATTATTATTATTATGTTATCTATCTATCCATCCATCCATCCATCCATCCATGGCCAGGCATAACATTATGACCACCGGCCTAATAATTGTGTTGGTCCCCCTTTTGCTGCCAAAACAGCCCTGACCCATCCTGCACTGTGTATTCTGACACCTTTCTATCAGAACCAGCATTAACAACTTCAGCAATTTGAGCAACAGTAGCTCGTCTGTTGGATCGGATCACACGGGTCAGCCTTCACGCCCCACGTGTATCAATGAGCCTTGGCCGCCCATGTCCCTGTCGCCGGTTCACCACTGTTCCTTCCTTGGACCACTTTTGATAGATACTGACCACTGCAGACCGGGAACACCCCACAAGAGCTGCAGTTTTGGAGATGCTCTGATCCAGTCGTCTAGTCAAGACAATTTGCCATTTTTGGTCAAACTCGCTCAAATCCTTACACTTGCCCATTTTTCCTGATTCCAACATCAACTTTGAGGACAAAATGTTCACCTGCTGCCTTCTTCTATCTATCTCACATAGTTCTGACCCTACTTCTACCTCATTCCTTGATCATTGTATTCTGTCCTTATTAACTGTTCTTTCTTGCTTCTTTTTACTCATATATAATAAATACATTGAAGAAATCCTTCAAACAAAGAAATCCGCATCGTTCTTTGGAATACTAGGCATCTCCAACTTTTCATTTTGAAGGCATTCTTATCGAAAGCCCTGCAAAAGCCTATTATGGAGTATGAGCATAATCTATTTTTCAGAAATCTTCTTTTATTACCTTAATACAGTAAAAGGTCTGCCTAGAAATGCTTCCATTTCATTATTTATAAAATAAAAAGCTGTTGTTTTTTATATGGTCAGTGATTATTCCACTCGAAAAAAGCTTCCGTCTGAAAACATCACAAAATAGCAGCAACAACCACAACATCGATAACTGATGTTAGCTAACTTAATTAACAATTTAACTAGCTTAATTAAACCCTGTTAATGCTATCCAGTACAAGGATACCCTTCTCAATGGGCAAGTCCTCAAAATAGCTCAAATAACTGCTGTTTTCATCTGTTAGAAAAAGGTTTCCATTCTCAATTCATCCATAACTTCCTAAAATGGAAAAGTAGAGGGATTACAAACAACCACTTTACCCATTCTGTCTTTAACCCACTGTAATGCATGAGTTTTAAATTCATTCATTCAG